>NC_134269.1:221733218-221991930 GCF_031893055.1 Leptodactylus fuscus | reverse complement strand
TCACCCCGCTCCCCCGATCTGGTCACTGCACCATGTTGTATCCTCACCCCGCTCCCCCGATCTGGTCACCACACCGTGTTATATCCTCACCCCGCTCCCCCGATCTGGTCACCGCACCGTGTTATATCCTCACCCCGCTCCCCCGATCTGGTCACCACACCGTGTTATATCCTCACCCCGCTCCCCCGATCTGGTCACCGCACCGTGTTATATTCTGATCCCGCGCCCCCGATGCACACTCACCATGATTGTCTATTCACAGTTATAAGTATGAAGCAGTGAGAACACACGTGACCTCGCCCAACAATATAACTGGCTCCGCCTACAGCGTCTCCCCATGTCTGGCCAATAGGACATTGACTGAGGACATCAAACCAGGTGAGAAGCTGAACTGAGACTAAGGTGACCATAAGAGAACAAAAATGGGGCAAACAGGAGAAATACAGTAATCCACAAAACCAAACATCAGGTGCGTCATGTCTGACATGGAGGAGACGGCCGGCTCTGCGGAGGAGGTGGAGAAGCCATAGTGATTATCCTGACACTGACACTACTGTAGTGCCTGGGACTTCTTGTAGTATATCGACTCTGCCCTCTTGGGTCTCCCTCTTGGTACTTTGCCATTTTGGTGGATCTCTTGGTGGCTGCTTCTCTTTCTCTCTGTCTTGGCGGTATCTCACACCTCCTGGTCCGGTGCGTGGCCATCGATACCTGGTGGTCTTTGGCTTCTGTTTCCTCTAGTGCTGTACTCTCCTGGTCTAGTGCGTGGCCATCGATACCTGGTGGTCTTTGGCTTCTGTTTCCTCTAGTCCTGTACTCTCCTGGTCTGGTGTGTGGCCATCGATACCTGGTGGTCTTTGACCTCGGTTTCCTCTAGTCCTGTACTCTCCTGTTCTGGTGCGTGGCCATCAATACCTGGTGGTCTTTGGCTTCTGTTTCCTCTAGTCCTGTATTCTCCTGGTCTGGTACGTGGCCATCGATACCTGGTGGTCTTTGGCTTCTGTTTCCTCTAGTCCTGTACGCTCCTGTTCCGGTGTGTGGCCATCGATACCTGGTGGTCTTTGGCTTCTGTTTCCTCTAGTCCTGTACTCTCCTGGTCTGGTGCGTGGCCATCAATACCTGGTGGTCTTTGACCTTGGTTTCCTCTAGTCCTGTACTCTCCTGTTCCGGTGCGTGGCCATCGATACCTGGTGGTCTTTGGCTTCTGTTTCCTCTAGTCCTGTACTCTCCTGGTCTGGTGTGTGGCCATCGATACCTGGTGGTCTTTGACCTTGGTTTCCTCTAGTCCTGTACTCTCCTGGTCTGGTACGTGGCCATCGATACCTGGTGGTCTTTGGCTTCTGTTTCCTCTAGTCCTGTACTCTCCTGGTCTGGTACGTGGCCATCGATACCTGGTGGTCTTTGGCTTCTGTTTCCTCTAGTGCTGTACTCTCCTGGTCTAGTGCGTGGCCATCGATACCTGGTGGTCTTTGGCTTCTGTTTCCTCTAGTCCTGTACGCTCCTGTTCCGGTGTGTGGCCATTGATACCTGGTGGTCTTTGGCTTCTGTTTCCTCTAGTCCTGTACGCTCCTGTTCCGGTGTGTGGCCATCGATACCTGGTGGTCTTTGGCTTCTGTTTCCTCTAGTCCTGTACTCTCCTGGTCTGGTGCGTGGCCATCAATACCTGGTGGTCTTTGACCTTGGTTTCCTCTAGTCCTGTACTCTCATGTTCCGGTGCGTGGCCATCGATACCTGGTGGTCTTTGGCTTCTGTTTCCTCTAGTCCTGTACTCTCCTGGTCTGGTGTGTGGCCATCGATACCTGGTGGTCTTTGATCTTGGTTTCCTCTAGTCCTGTACTCTCCTGTTCCGTTGCGTGGCCATCGATACCTGGTGGTCTTTGGCTTCTGTTTCCTCTAGTCCTGTACTCTCCTGGTCTGGTGCGTGGCCATCAATACCTGGTGGTCTTTGACCTCGGTTTCCTCTAGTGCTGTACTCTCAGCACCGCACCTCCCATGAGGTGACCTGAAGCGAGCGCTTCAGGCGGCGCTATGTCAGGGCCCCAGGGAGGGCGGCATTTTTGATTACCTAAGCCAGTCCAGGACAAGCTGTCCTGGACTGGCTTAGCACCGAGCGGTGGTTTGGGGAGGCCACTGGAGCAGCGCTGCTCCGGCAGCCTCCTCTCACGCTCAGGCAGAGAGCAGGTCATCTCTGTGCCTGCTCTCTACCTGCGAACGGCGCTAAGCCCCGCCCCCTTTGCGTGGCCATGCCCCTTCACCCCGCCCCCTCTGTAGTTCGCCTCGAGCGGCAAAAGGGGTAGGTTCACCCCTGTGTACTCTCCTGGTCTGGTGCATGGCCATCGATACCTGGTGGTCTTTGGCTTCTGTTTCCTCTAGTCCTGTACTCTCCTGGTCTGCTACGTGGCCATCGATACCTGGTGGTCTTTGGCTTCTGTTTCCTCTAGTCCTGTACTTTCCTGGTCTGGTGCGTGGCCATCGATACCTGGTGGTCTTTGGCTTCTGTTTCCTCTAGTCCTGTACTCTCCTGGTCTGCTACGTGGCCATCGATACCTGGTGGTCTTTGGCTTCTGTTTCCTCTAGTCCTGTACTTTCCTGGTCTGGTGCGTGGCCATCGATACCTGGTGGTCTTTGGCTTCTGTTTCCTCTAGTCCTGTACTCTCCTGGTCTGCTACCTGGCCATCGATACCTGGTGGTCTTTGGCTTCTGTTTCCTCTAGTCCTGTACTTTCCTGGTCTGGTGCGTGGCCATCGATACCTGGTGGTCTTTGGCTTCTGTTTCCTCCAGTCCTGTACTCTCCTGGTCTGCTACGTGGCCATCGATACCTGGTGGTCTTTGGCTTCTGTTTCCTCTAGTCCTGTACTTTCCTGGTCTGGTGCGTGGCCATCGATACCTGGTGGTCTTTGGCTTCTGTTTCCTCTAGTCCTGTACTCTCCTGGTCTGCTACGTGGCCATCGATACCTGGTGGTCTTTGGCTTCTGTTTCCTCTAGTCCTGTACTTTCCTGGTCTGGTGCGTGGCCATCGATACCTGGTGGTCTTTGGCTTCTGTTTCCTCTAGTCCTGTACTCTCCTGGTCTGGTGCATGGCCATCGATACCTGGTGGTCTTTGGCTTCTGTTTCCTCTAGTGCTGTACTCTCCTGGCTTTGCTCCCGGCTGTTCTCTCTCTGCCCACCATAAGTTTTCTAGTTCAGACTGTTAGTCTGCTCCTCACACATTGTTCTGGGCGTGGGTTTTGGGCAGACATGACCATCCTGCTTTGTGGCACTTTCTGGACTTTCTAGTTTGGTTCATATCCCAGGAGATGTCTCAAGGATACAAGATACTGGACATGACCTCTGGGGCGCTGCGATCGGGGGCACTAGAGGGAAGGGCAGTCTCCAACTGATTTGCATAGTTTTCCCGTAGTGCGATGTAAGAGGACAGATGAGATACTATAATATGACTGTGCTGGACCAGATAACAAGCTCAGCTCTGCTACATGTGACTCGTGTGTTTCCAGGGTGTGTGACGGAGTCCAGCTCGTACATGTGGGTTTACGTCTTGATCGGGAATATGCTACGAGGGATCGGTGAGACCCCCATCACTCCGCTGGGAGTCTCCTACCTGGATGATTTTGCTGAGCCAGGAAACACACCGCTGTATATAGGTAATGGTGATGTCACAGGTCAGCAGGCAGAAGTGGGTGGGACTACACAACCCTGTGGATAAGCCTAGAGCATGGGCCATCTATTATCAGCTCACGGATTGGGGGGAGGGTTTATACTGTTGGGGCACGGGTTAGGATTTAAGGTGAGGTTTAGGGGGTTGGATTTAAAGGGGTTGTCCAGGATAAAAGCTAATTCCTACACTAATCTAAACATATCCCTGTGGTGGTCATGTGACTGCCCCAGGGACATTTGCTGGTTATCCTGTTACAATCTGTTTCCCCGTCACTACTACTTGCCCCCATCTACCCCATTATATACTCACCTCTCTTCCTTCCAGGCTTCCTCCTGCAGGATGGCTCCTCCCTCTTTTCTGACTACCAGAGCACACAATAGACCCAGCGCTGCTCTGGAGACGATAATCAACCTCTACTGCACCTCCCAAGGTGGGTCATCGCTGCAGAGCACAGAGCCATGCCGGGAATACTGACCGCTCCGGCAGTCAGAAAAGAGGGAGGAGCCTTCCTGCAGGAGGAAACCTGGAAGGAAGAGAGGTGAGTATGATGGGGGGGGGGCGGTGTTAGTTGGGAAGGGCTAGTAGTGGGCGGGATAGCTAAAGAGACAGGGAGTGGGTGTGAGGGAACGAGAGAGGAGGGCGGGAGTGAGGTGAGGAGGTGAAGAAGGACTGAGGGGGAAACTTAGGAGTGAGCTTAGGTTTAGCAGGGTTGGGGTTAAGGTGCATATGCTTGGAGTTACCCCTGCGGAGCTAATGCTGGTCCTCAAGTGAAGATATTAGTGAGGTGCCTGTTATGTGAAATTACTGCCCCCCCCCCCCCCCCCATATTGTAATATTACTCATCTGGTAATTTAACCCTCTCTTCTCTCCTCAGCTTGTCTGCACACGGTGGCGCTCTTTGGCCCGATGACCGGATTCATGCTCAGCTCATTATTCGCAAGGTTTTATGTTGATATCGGATTTGTAGACTTGAGTGAGTTCCTAAATGTCCCAAGTAGTTATATAGGGAGAACTGGGCGATAATCCTGAGTATTATATTATATATTATGTATCACATGTTGTATTATATTATATTATGTATCACATGATGTATTATATTATATTATGTATCACATGTTGTATTATATTATGTCATTGTAGCCAAATAGGTTCTTCTTTTAATAAGTTAGCTCAAATATTGTAACAGCCCTGGGACCTGAGATAAGCGGCTGCAGGAGCAGTGTAATATAGTATGTGACCATAAATCCAGAACAGTAGTGAAGCCATGTCATGTACCTGGATACAAAGTAGCCGATGTGTTACTCCAGGTTACAGAGTATCTATGGGACAAATCTCATCCAAATCCGCTCAGTGGTTTCTGTGTGATTGAGGAACAAACATCCAAACTGTCACATGTATAATAATAGTAGGATAGGATATATATATATATATACTGTCACATGTATAATAGTAGTAGGATAGGATATATATATATATATATATATATTATATATATATATATACTGTCACATGTATAATAGTAGTAGGATAGGATATATATATATATATATATATATATATATACTGTCACATGTAGAATATTAGTAGGAAGATTACATCATAGCACATGAGCAGTATATACAGTATATATATATATATATATATATATATATATATATATATATATATATATTAGTAGTATAATACATTATATGATATCACATGACCTGCCTATGTCGTTCTCTTATAGAAACTGTGACCATTACACCACAAGACACCCGCTGGGTGGGCGCCTGGTGGCTCGGGTTCCTGGTGGCCGGAGTCCTCACACTGATTTCGGGGATTCCTTTTTGTTTCCTGCCCAGGAGTATAAAGAGGAAGGCAGCGCAGCCCTCCCCCGAGGAGCAGAAGCTTAAAGAGGCGGAGACGTCATATGACGAGTATCACAAGAAGGCCACGGTGAAAGGTGAGACCGTCCTGCCCAGCCACATATCCCAGGGGTGAGCGGGCCCCGGGGTCATTTCTGCTTATTGTCAGTAAAAGAGGCTGGAGGAGGCGACCATATCAGCTGTAGGGGCGGGGTTATCCTGATGAATATTCTCCCCTCCCCCGCAGGCTTCTTCCGCTCCCTGAAGTCCTTGGCTTGTAATCGTCTCTACGCCATCTTGATCGTCCTCACCCTCCTGCAGATGAACAGTTTCCTGGGATTCATAACCTACAAACCCAAGTACATGGAGCAGCAGTACGGCCAGTCCATCTCCTTCTCCAACTTCATCACCGGTGAGTGGTCAGCGCAGGTCACATGACCCCTTCTCTGGGGCCGAGTTGGACAGTAAATGGTCAATATCAAGATTTCAGATTGTGGAAGATCTGACCCAAAAATGAATTAGCCCCCCACACCAGACCCCAAAACTCACTAAGATCTAAGACCCCCAAAAAGTTATTCAGATTCTAGAAAACCTCCCCAAAGTGATTCGAATCCCTAAAATTAATTCAAAATTTATTAGAATCCAAAAATTACTCAGTCCCCTAATTCTAAATGAATGAACCCCCCAAACCATCCAGAGCTAAGAGAAATCAGACCCCAGACCAGACCCCTAACAGTCCGACTCGAGGACCCCAACCCAGACTTCAAATTCCAGAACTTACTTCAGACCAGATCTCTAATATTGTCAAAATCCAAAATAGAATCTGCGACAACACCAGATCCCTGAGAGTAAGCAGACGAAACCCCAATAAATGAAGACCCCCTGCACAAACCCCGAAACTCCCTGACATCACCGCGAGTGGCCATCCTCAGACCAGAACCCCAAAAACTGACCCACATCTAAGACACCTGTAAAATACATTCATACCACTAATATTAGACCCTACAATACATGTATGCACCCCCCGAAGGGGCAGGACTCACAGAGGACAGGGGCAGGACTCACAGAGGACAGGGGCAGGACTCACAGAGGAGAGGGGCAGGACTCACAGAGGAAAGGGGCAGGACTCACAGAGGACAGGGGCAGGACTCACAGAGGACAGGGGCAGGACTCACAGAGGAGAGGGGCAGGACTCACAGAGGAAAGGGGCAGGACTCACAGAGGACAGGGGGCAGGACTCACAGAGGAGAGGGGCAGGACTCAAAGAGAACAGAGCAGGACTCACAGAGGAGAGGGGCAGGACTCAAAGAGAACAGAGCAGGACTCACAGAGGATAGAGCAGGACTCACAAAGGACAGATCTGGACTCACAGAGGACAGATCTGGACTCACAGAGGACAGATCTGGACTCACAGCGGACAGATCTGGACTCACAGAGAACAGGGGCAGGACTCACAGAGGACAGGGCAGGACTCACAGAGGACAGGGCAGGACTCAGAGAGCACAGGGGCGGCTCACAGAGGACAGGGGCAGGACTCATAGGAGGACAGGGGCAGGACTCACAGAGGAAAGGGGCAGGACTCATAGGAGGACAGGGGCAGGACTCATAGGAGGACAGGGGCAGGACTCATAGGAGGACAGGGGCAGGACTCATAGGAGGACAGGGGCAGGACTCATAGGAGGACAGGGGCAGGACTCATAGGAGGACAGGGGCAGAACTCATAGGAGGACAGGGGCAGGAATCACAGAGGACAGGGGCAGGACTCACAGAGGACAGGGACAGGACTCACAGAGGACAGGGGCAGGACTCACAGAGGACAGGGGCAGGACGCACAGGGGCAGGGCTCACAGAGGACAGGGGCAGGACTCACAGAGGAAAGGGGCAGGACTCACAGAGGACAGGGGCAGGATTCATAGGAGGACAGGGGCAGGACTCAGGAGGACAGGAGCAGGACGCATAGGAGGACAGGGGGCAGGACTCATAGGAGGACAGGGGCAGGACTCATAGGAGGACAGGGGCAGGACTCATAGGAGGACAGGGGCAGGAATCACAGAGGACAGGGGGCAGGACTCAGAGAGCACAGGGGCGGCTCACAGAGGACAGGGCAGGGCTCATAGGAGGACAGGGGCAGGACTCATAGGAGGACAGGGGCAGGACTCATAGGAGGACAGGGGCAGGACTCATAGGAGGACAGGGGCAGGACTCATAGGAGGACAGCGGCAGAACTCATAGGAGGACAGGGGCAGGAATCACAGAGGACAGGGGCAGGACTCACAGAGGACAGGGGCAGGACTCACAGAGGACAGATCTGGACTCACAGAGGACAGGGGCAGGACTCACAGAGGACAGGGACAGGACTCACAGAGGACAGGGGCAGGACTCACAGAGGACAGGGGCAGGACGCACAGGGGGCAGGGCTCACAGAGGACAGGGGCAGGGCTCACAGAGGACAGGGGCAGGACTCACAGAGGAAAGGGGCAGGACTCACAGAGGACAGGGGCAGGATTCATAGGAGGACAGGGGCAGGACTCAGGAGGACAGGAGCAGGACGCATAGGAGGACAGGGGCAGGACTCATAGGAGGACAGGGGCAGGACTCATAGGAGGACAGGGGCAGGACTCATAGGAGGACAGGGGCAGGAATCACAGAGGACAGGGGCAAGACTCACAGAGGACAGATCTGGACTGACAGAGGACAGGGACAGGACTCACAGAGGACAGGGGCAGGACTCACAGAGGACAGGGGCAGGACTCACAGAGCACAGGGGCAGGGCTCACAGAGGAAAGGGGCAGGACTCACAGAGGACAGGGGCAGGACTCACAGAGGACAGGGGCAGGACTGATAGGACAGGGGCAGGACTCACAGAGGACAGGGGCAGGACTCACAGAGGACAGGGGCAGGACTCACAGAGGACAGGGGCAGGACTCACAGAGGACAGGGGCAGGACTCATAGAGGATAGGGGCAGGACTCATAGAGGACAGAGCAGGACTCACAGAGGACAGGGGCAGGACTCACAGAGGACAGGGGCAGGACTCACAGAGAACAGGGGCAGGACTCACAGAGGACAGGGGCAGGATTCATAGGAGGACAGGGGCAGGACTCATAGGAGGACAGGGGCAGGACTCATAGGAGGACAGGGGCAGGACTCATAGGAGGACAGGGGCAGGACTCACAGAGGACAGATCTGGACTCACAGAGGACAGGGGCAGGACTCACAGAGGACAAGGGCAGGACTCACAGAGGACAGGGGCAGGACTCATAGGAGGACAGGGGCAGGACTCATAGGAGGACAGGGGCAGGACTCATAGGAGGACAGGGGCAGGACTCATAGGAGGACAGGGGCAGGACTCATAGGAGGACAGGGGCAGGACTCATAGGAGGACAGGGGCAGGACTCATAGGAGGACAGGGGCAGGACTCATAGGAGGACAGGGGCAGGAATCACAGGAGGACAGGGGCAGGACTCACAGAGGACAGGGGCAGGACTCACAGAGGACAGATCTGGACTCACAGAGGACAGGGACAGGACTCACAGAGGACAGCGGCAGGACTCACAGAGGACAGGGGCAGGACTCATAGGAGGACAGGGGCAGGACTCATAGGAGGACAGGGGCAGGACTCATAGGAGGACAGGGGCAGGACTCATAGGAGGACAGGGACAGGACTCACAGAGGACAGATCTGGACTCACAGAGGACAGATCTGGACTCACAGAGGACAGGGACAGGACTCACAGAGGACAGGGGCAGGACTCACAGAGGACAGGGACAGGACTCACAGAGGACAGGGACAGGACTCACAGAGGACAGGGGCAGGGCTCACAGAGGACAGGGGCAGGGCTCACAGAGGACAGGGGCAGGGCTCACAGAGGACAGGGGCAGGGCTCACAGAGGACAGATCTGGACTCACAGAGGACAGGGACAGGACTCACAGAGGACAGGGGCAGGACTCATAGGAGGACAGGGGCAGGACTCATAGGAGGACAGGGGCAGGACTCCTAGGAGGACAGGGGCAGGACTCATAGGAGGACAGGGGCAGGACTCATAGGAGGACAGGGGCAGGACTCATAGGAGGACAGGGGCAGGACCCACAGAGGACAGATCTGGACTCACAGAGGACAGGGGCAGGACTCACAGAGGACAGGGGCAGGACTCACAGAGGACAAGGGCAGGACTCATAGGAGGACAGGGGCAGGACTCACAAAGGACAGGGGCAGGACTCACAAAGGACAGGGGCAGGACTCACAGAGGACAGGGGCAGGACTCACAGAGGACAGGGGCAGGACTCACAGAGGACAGGGGCAGGACTCACAGAGAAAAGGGGCAGGACTCACAGAACACAGGGGCAGGACTCACAGAGGACAGGGCAGGATTCACAGAGGACAGGGGCAGGACTCACAGAGGACAGGGGCAGGACTCACAGAGGACAGGGGCAGGACGCACAGCGGACAGGTGCAGTACTCAAATGGAATTGTCAAGTGAGGTGAGAGTCCAATGGCTGACAATCAAGATGACTGTATTAAATGTAGTCATGTAAGAACCTGAGGTTCTGTGCACAGGTAATGCAATAGATATCACATGAGGCAGGAGCTGGATCTCAAAATAATCTGACAAGAAGGAGGAGTCCAGGTTTGGCTTAAGTAGGAAGTGTGGAGCGAATCAGGCGAGCAAGGAAAGACCAAAATGATACTGCCCAGAATTAAGGATCAGGAAAATTTTCACAACTCCCAGTAGCTCAATGAGAAGAGTGACTGCCTGGGACATCAGAGGGTCTGGGTTCAAAACCTGACAATCGACAGAGTCAGGACTTACTGAAAAATGTTCAGGTCTTTAGCAGGACTTACAGGAATGTGCCAGGACTTACAGAAGACTTTGGTTTCCTTGTGCAGGAGTTTCCAACCTGCCGGCGGCCGCTCTGGGCATGCTCCTGGGAGGTCTGCTGATGAAGAAGTACAGGTTTGGGTTACTGTCAGCCTCTAAATTGGTCTTTATTACCTCCTTTGTGGCCTTCCTCATGTCTCTGTCTGCCTTCATGATTGGCTGTGAGAACAGTGAGGTGGCCGGGATCACCGTGTCATATGATGGGTAAGTTCTGGGCTTATTATACTAATGGGGGGGTCAGATAAGGGGGGGCGGGGTCTGACATCTTATATTGTATCATAGGAGTAGACTGGAGACATTAGGGGACAATCGCCTCTTCTCCTCCTGTAACGCCGACTGTAGCTGTTCCTCCCAGCAGTGGGATCCGGTGTGCGGGGCCAATAATATCACCTATTTGTCAGCCTGTCTGGCCGGCTGTAAGTCATCCACAGGCTCTGGAAGGAACATGGTGAGTGTGACCTGTCACCGACAACTGGAGAGCAAGAGTCAGCCCAGAGTAGTCAGTGGGATGTATATACTAGTCAGTGGGATGTATATACTAGTCAGTATATAACAGTGGGATGTATAGTATAATCTGATATCGGGTTATTACAGGTCTACCAGAACTGCTCATGTATAGAAGCTATGGGTATCCCATCTATAAATTCCTCCGTCACGCTCGGCTCGTGTCCTCGCAGCGATACTTGTGGCAGAATGTTCCTCATCTATGTTATCTCTCAAACCTTCGCCACTTTTATATTTGCGATTGGTGGGTCGGCCGGATATGTCATTCTCCTCTGGTGAGTCCCTGAAGAGAAGAGCACAAACCAACCAAAATATTTTTTCAGGGAGACAGTACTATCTGTACCCACATCATATATAGAAGAGACAGGGAGACAGTACTATCTGTACCTACATCATATATAGAAGAGACAGGGAGACAGTACTATCTGTACCTACATCATATACAAAAGAGAGACAGTGAGGCAGTACTATCTGTACCTACATCATATATAGAAGAGACAGGGAGACAGTACTATCTGTACCTACATCATATTCAGAAGAGAGACAGGGAGACAGTACTATCTGTACCTACATCATATACAGAAGAGACAGGGAGACAGTACTATCTGTACCTACATCATATACAGAAGAGACAGGGAGACAGTACTATCTGTACCTACATCATATACAGAAGAGACAGGGAGACAGTACTATCTGTACCTACATCATATATAGAAGAGACAGGGAGACAGTACTATCTGTACCTACATCATATACAAAAGAGAGACAGGGAGACAGTACTATCTGTACCCACATCATATACAAAAGAGAGACAGGGAGACAGTACTATCTGTACCCACATCATATATAGAAGAGACAGGGAGGCAGTACTATCTGTACCTACATCATATATAGAAGAGAGACAGTGAGGCAGTACTATCTGTACCTACATCATATATAGAAGAGACAGGGAGACAGCACTCTCTGTATCTACATAATATATAGAAGAGAGACAGTGAGGCAGTACTATCTGTACCTACATCATATACAGAAGAGACAGGGAGACAGTACTATCTGTACCTACATCATATATAGAAGAGAGACAGGGAGACAGTACTATCTGTACCTACATCATATACAGGAGAGAGACAGGGAGACAGTACTATCTGTATCTATATAATATACTGGGAGAGTCTCTAACACAGAGTCTCATCACAGTCTCTAACCTTCATGTGGCCGGGCTCTGGCTGCAGGTACCAATCTCTGTACGGCCACCTCTGTGCTGACCGCGGTAACCTGGAGAAGATGGGTGCGGAGATCACTGACCACACTACTCGCCCAAGTACTAGTCATTGCTCTAGATCTCTCGGTTTATCTCTTGTGCTCCCCACAGGTGCGTCTCTCCGGAGCTGAAGTCTCTGGCTGTCGGCGTCTACATGTTACTGATCAGGACATTAGGTGAGTGCAGACCCCCCATAATAGTGACAGAGAGAGCGCCCCATAATAGTGACAGAGAGAGCGCCCCATAATAGTGACAGAGAGAGCGCCCCATAATAGTGACAGCCACAGTGCCCCATAAGAGTGACAGAGAGAGCGCCCCATAAGAGTGACAGAGAGAGCGCCCCATAATAGTGACAGAGAGAGCGCCCCATAATAGTGACAGAGAGAGCGCCCCATAATAGTGACAGAGAGAGTGCCCCATAATAGTGACAGAGAGAGCGCCCCATAATAGTGACAGAGAGAGCGCCCCATAATAGTGACAGAGAGAGCGCCCCATAATAGTGACAGAGAGAGCGCCCCATAATAGTGACAGAGAGAGCGCCCCATAATAGTGACAGAGAGAGCGCCCCATAATAGTGACAGAGAGAGCGCCCCATAATAGTGACAGCCACAGTGCCCCATAAGAGTGACAGAGAGAGCGCCCCATAAGAGTGACAGAGAGAGCGCCCCATAATAGTGACAGAGAGAGCGCCCCATAATAGTGACAGAGAGAGCGCCCCATAATAGTGACAGAGAGAGCGCCCCATAATAGTGACAGAGAGAGCGCCCCATAATAGTGACAGCCACAGTGCCCCATAAGAGTGACAGAGAGAGCGCCCCATAATAGTGACAGAGAGAGCGCCCCATAATAGTGACAGAGAGAGCGCCCCATAATAGTGACAGAGAGAGTGCCCCATAATAGTGACAGAGAGAGCGCCCCATAATAGTGACAGCCACAGTGCCCCATAAGAGTGACAGAGAGAGCGTCCCATAATAGTGACAGAGAGAGCGCCCCATAATAGTGACAGAGAGAGCGCCCCATAATAGTGACAGAGAGAGCGCCCCATAATAGTGACAGAGCGAGCGCCCCATAATAGTGACAGAGAGAGTGCCCCATAATAGTGACAGAGAGAGCGCCCCATAATAGTGACAGAGAGAGCGCCCCATAATAGTGACAGAGAGAGCGCCCCATAATAGTGACAGAGAGAGCGCCCCATAATAGTGACAGAGAGAGCGCCCCATAATAGTGACAGAGAGAGCGCCCCATAATAGTGACAGAGAGAGCGCCCCATAATAGTGACAGAGAGAGCGCCCCATAATAGTGACAGAGAGAGCGCCCCATAATAGTGACAGCCACAGTGCCCCATAATAGTGACAGAGAGAGCGCCCCATAATAGTGACAGAGAGAGCGCCCCATAATAGTGACAGAGAGAGCGCCCCATAATAGTGACAGAGAGAGCGCCCCATAATAGTGACAGCCACAGTGCCCCATAATAGTGACAGAGAGAGCGCCCCATAATAGTGACAGAGAGAGCGCCCCATAATAGTGACAGAGAGAGCGCCCCATAATAGTGACAGAGAGAGCGCCCCATAATAGTGACAGAGAGAGCGCCCCATAATAGTGACAGAGAGAGCGCCCCATAATAGTGACAGAGAGAGCGCCCCATAATAGTGACAGAGAGAGCGCCCCATAATAGTGACAGAGAGAGCGCCCCATAATAGTGACAGCCACAGTGCCCCATAATAGTGACAGAGAGAGCGCCCCATAATAGTGACAGAGAGAGCGCCCCATAATAGTGACAGAGAGAGCGCCCCATAATAGTGACAGCCACAGTGCCCCATAATAGTGACAGAGAGAGCGCCCCATAATAGTGACAGAGAGAGCGCCCCATAATAGTGACAGAGAGCGCCCCATAATAGTGACAGAGAGAGCGCCCCATAATAGTGACAGAGAGAGCGCCCCATAATAGTGACAGAGAGAGTGCCCCATAATAGTGACAGCCACAGCCCCCCCCATAATAGTGACAGCCAGAGCACCCCCATAATAGTGACAGCCACAGCGCCCATAATAGTGACAGCCACAGTGCCCCATAATAGTGACAGAGAGAGCGCCCCATAATAGTGACAGAGAGAGTGCCCCATAATAGTGACAGAGAGAGCGCCCCATAATAGTGACAGCCGCAGCCCCCCTAAAAGTGACAGTCACAGCCCCCATAATAGTGACAGCCAGAGCCCCCATAATAGTGACAGCCGCAGCCCCCCTAAAAGTGACAGTCACAGTGCCCATAATAGTGACAGTCACAGCCCCCATAATAGTGACAGCCACAGCGCCCATAATAGTGACAGTCACAGCCCCCATAATAGTGACAGCCAGAGCCCCCATAATAGTGACAGCCACAGCCCCCATAATAGTGACAGCCACAGCCCCCATAATAGTGACAGCCACAGCCCCCATAATAGTGACAGCCACAGCACCCCCATAACAGTGACAGCCACAGCCCCCCTAAAAGTGACAGTCACAGCCCCCATAATAGTGACAGTCACAGCCCCCCATAATAGTGACAGCCACAGCGCCCATAATAGTGACAGCCACAGCGCCCATAATAGTGACAGCCAGAGCCCCCATAATAGTGACAGCCACAGCCCCCATAATAGTGACAGCCACAGCCCCCATAATAGTGACAGCCACAGCACCCCCATAATAGTGACAGCCACAGCGCCCATAATAGTGACAGTCACAGCCCCCATAATAGTGACAGCCACAGCCCCCCTAAAAGTGACAGTCACAGTGCCCATAATAGTGACAGCCAGAGCCCCCATAATAGTGACAGTCACAGCCCCCATAATAGTGACAGCCGCAGCCCCCCATAATAGTGACAGCCACAGCCCCCTTAAAAGTGACAGCCACAGCGCCCATAATAGTGACAGCCACAGCCCCCCCATAATAGTGACAGTCACAGCCCCCCATAATAGCGACAGCCCCAGCGCCCATAATAGTGACAGTCACAGCCCCCCCATAATAGTGACAGCCACAGCCCCCATAATAGTGACAGCTGGAGCCCCCATAATAGTGACAGTCACAGCCCCCCATAATAGTGACAGCCACAGCGCCCATAATAGTGACAGCTGGAGCCCCCATAATAGTGACAGTCACAGCCCCCCATAATAGTGACAGCCACAGCACCCTCATAATAGTGACAGTCACAGCCCCCCATAATAGTGACAGCCACAGCCCCCCATAATAGTGACAGCCACAGCCCCCCATAATAGTGACAGTCACAGCCCCCCATAATAGTGACAGCCACAGCCCCCCATAATAGTGACAGCCCCAGCCCCCATAACAGTGACAGTCAAGTTGCCCCATAACAGTGACAGCCACAGCCCCCCATAATAGTGACAGCCACAGCCCCCCATAATAGTGACAGCCACAGCCCCCCATAACAGTGACAGCCAGAGCCTCCCATAACAGTGACAGCCACAGCCCCCCATAATAGTGACAGCCACAGCCCCCCATAATAGTGACAGCCCCAGCCCCCATAACAGTGACAGTCAAGTTGCCCCATAACAGTGACAGCCACAGCCCCCCATAATAGTGACAGCCACAGCCCCCCATAACAGTGACAGCCACAGCCCCCAATAATAGTGACAGTCACAGCCCCCCATAATAGCGACAGCCCCAGCCCCATAACAGTGACAGTCAAGTTGCCCCCATAACAGTGACAGCCACAGCCCCCCATAATAGTGACAGCCACAGCCCCCCATAATAGTGACAGCCACAGCCCCCCATAATCGTGACAGTCACGTTGCCCCATAACAGTGACAGTCACGTTGCCCCATAATAGTGACAGTCAAGTTGCCCCCATAACAGTGACAGCCACAGCCCCCATAATAGTGACAGCCACAGCCCCCCATAATAGTGACAGCCACAGCCCCCCATAATAGTGACAGCCACAGCCCCCATAATAGTGACAGCCACAGCCCCCCATAATAGTGACAGCCACAGCCCCCATAATAGTGACAGCCACAGCCCCCCATAATAGTGACAGCCACAGCCCCCCATAATAGTGACAGCCACAGCCCCCATAATAGTGACAGCCACAGCCCCCCATAATAGTGACAGCCACAGCCCCCCATAATAGTGACAGTCACGTTGCCCCCTCCTCCACTGAGATGAAGACAATTGCCCCCGGCTATTGGGGCACCTCCTGAGTCACGTGGCAGTAAAGGAGGGACATGAGCGCTAATGAGACCTCAGCTCCTTTCCTTCTAGATTTTAGGTCTGATCTAATTGTGCCCTGTTCCTCTGCAGCTGGAATCCCGGCCCCGATTTACTTTGGGGCTCTCATCGACAGAACCTGCTTAAAGTGGGGGACAAAACGGTGTGGAGGTCAGGGGGCGTGCCGCTTGTATGACACCCACTCCTTCAGGTAAGGAGGGCTTCTAAAGGGTCTGTGATAAAGGGGAGCAAAGCTGACCACTGCCATGATAGGGGGTCGCATGTCACATACTGGGGGAGGGGAGGCTCTACAAGAAGGCTATCCCTCCATTGAGTCTGACACAGTTATCATTTTCTCTCGCCCCCTCCGTTCCTGAGCAATCAGAGCTGGTAGTTTTGGTGACTGATATGTAACTAGACTCCCTAATGTCAGGGAGGAGAAAGCAAGAGGGCGTGACCCAGAGCTCCAATCAGGCAGGAACAGGCAATGGGGCGTGACCCAGAGCTCCAATCAGGGAGGAACAGGCAATGGGGCATGACCCAGAGCTCCAGTCAGGCAGGAACAGGCAATGGGGCGTGACCCAGAGCTCCAATCAGGCAGGAACAGGCAATGGGGCGTGACCCAGAGCTCCAATCAGGGAGGAACAGGCAATGGGGCGTGACCCAGAGCTCCAGTCAGGCAGGAACAGGCAATGGGGCGTGACCCAGAGCTCCAGTCAGGCAGGAACAGGCAATGGGGCGTGACCCAGAGCTCCAATCAGGGAGGAACAGGCAATGGGGCGTGACCCAGAGCTCCAATCAGGCAGGAACAGGCAATGGGGCGTGGCCCAGAGCTCCAATCAGGCAGGAACAGGCAATGGGGCGTGACCCAGAGCTCCAATCAGGCAGGAACAGGCAATGGGGCGTGACCCAGAGCTCCAATCAGGCAGGAACAGGCAATGGGGCGTGGCCCAGAGCTCCAATCAGGCAGGAACAGGCAATGGGGCGTGACCCAGAGCTCCAGTCAGGCAGGAACAGGCAATGGGGGCGTGACCCACCCCACCCCTTTGCCTGTTGCTCCCTGACACCATCCATTTGACATTAGGGAGTTTAGTTACAAATCAGGGGCTACAACTACCAGCACCGATTGCTCAGGAACGGAGGGAACTGCAATGGAATCAGTGGATGTGGAAGGGGAGCTATTACTGGGGCGCAGAATGTTGTGCACTTAGGGTGCAGATTATTCTATACTGAGGGATCTTGTAGAGGGGGTGCAGAGTCATATTAGAAGGGTGATGGGGGGTCCTTGTAATCTCACCTGACACCCCAATATCGCCTCTCCCCACAGGCACACCTTCCTGGGCCTCACTGCCGGGGTCCGGGCCCCCTCCTTCATCTTATTTCTCTGCTTTATATTTATGGTGAAGAAAACCTTCCCGGTGAAAAAAGAGAAAGAACAAGAAGAAAATGGCGTCAAGACCCCCGCGCACCCCGAAAATGGCGGAAAAGGGGCGCAGGACACCCCTGAAATAGAGAAACAGACTTTTATTTAGTGTCCACCCTCCTGGTGCCGGAATCTGTAATATTATCGGGTGACTGATGTGAGGACGAGACACGTGGAGGGAGGATGGGGGTTATAGTACCGCCCTATAGTCACCACATACTGCCCCAATACAGCGGGGTCCGGCCCTAGGGGCCCCCTAATATACACAGGCAGCCATAGGGGTTATAGTACCGCCCTATAGTCACCACATAATGCCCCATATACAGAGGGGTCCGGCCCTAGGGGCCCCCTAATATACACAGGCAGCCATAGGGGTTATAGTACCGCCCTATAGTCACCACATACTGCCCCAATACAGCGGGGTCCGGCCCTAGGGGCCCCCTAATATACACAGGCAGCCATAGGGGTTATAGTACCGCCTTATAGTCACCACATAATGCCCCAATACAGCGGGGTCCGGCCCTAGGAGCCCCCTAATATACACAGGCAGCCATAGGGGTTATAGTACCGCCCTATAGTCACCACATACTGCCCAATACAGAGGGGTCCGGCCCTAGGGGCCCCCTAATATACACAGGCAGCCATAGGGGTTATAGTACCGCCCTATAGTCACCACATAATGCCCCAATACAGAGGGGTCCGGCCCTAGGGGCCCCCTAATATACACAGGCAGCCATAGGGGTTATAGTACCGCCCTATAGTCACCACATAATGCCCCATATACAGAGGGGTCCGGCCCTAGGGGCCCCCTAATATACACAGGCAGCCATAGGGGTTATAGTACCGCCCTATAGTCACCACATAATGCCCCATATACAGAGGGGTCCGGCCCTAGGAGCCCCCTAATATACACAGGCAGCCATAGGGGTTATAGTACCGCCCTATAGTCACCACATACTACCCCAATACAGAGGGGTCCGGCCCTAGGGGCCCCCTAATATACACAGGCAGCCATAGGGGTTATAGTACCGCCCTATAGTCACCACATAATGCCCCATATACAGAGGGGTCCGGCCCTAGGGGCCCCCTAATATACACAGGCAGCCATAGGGGTTATAGTACCGCCCTATAGTCACAACATAATGCCCCATATACAGAGGGGTCCGGCCCTAGGGGCCCCCTAATATACACAGGCAGCCATAGGGGTTATAGTACCGCCCTATAGTCACCACATACTGCCCCATATACAGAGGGGTCCAGCCCTAGGGGCCCCCTAATATACACAGGCAGCCATAGGGGTTATAGTACCGCCCTATAGTCACCACATAATGCCCCATATACAGAGGGGTCCGGCCCTAGGGGCCCCCTAATATACACAGGCAGCCATAGGGGTTATAGTACCGCCCTATAGTCACCACATACTGCCCCAATACAGCGGGGTCCGGCCCTAGGGGCCCCCTAATATACACAGGCAGCCATAGGGGTTATAGTACCGCCCTATAGTCACCACATACTGCCCCAATACAGCGGGGTCCGGCCCTAGGGGCCCCCTAATATACACAGGCAGCCATAGGGGTTATAGTACCGCCCTATAGTCACCACATAATACCCCATATACAGAGGGGTCCGGCCCTAGGGGCCCCCTAATATACACAGGCAGCCATAGGGGTTATAGTACCGCCCTATAGTCACCACATACTGCCCCAATACAGAGGGGTCCGGCCCTAGGGGCCCCCTAATATACAGAGGCAGCCATAGGGGTTATAGTACCGCCCTATAGTCACCACATACTGCCCCAATACAGCGGGGTCCGGCCCTAGGGGCCCCCTAATATACACAGGCAGCCATAGGGGTTATAGTACCGCCCTATAGTCACCACATACTGCCCCAATACAGAGGGGTCCGGCCCTAGGGGCCCCCTAATATACACAGGCAGCCATAGGGGTTATAGTACCGCCCTATAGTCACCACATAATACCCCATATACAGAGGGGTCCGGCCCTAGGGGCCCCCTAATATACACAGGCAGCCATAGGGGTTATAGTACCGCCCTATAGTCACCACATACTGCCCCAATACAGCGGGGTCCGGCCCTAGGGGCCCCCTAATATACACAGGCAGCCATAGGGGTTATAGTACCGCCCTATAGTCACCACATAATGCCCCATATACAGAGGGGTCCGGCCCTAGGGGCCCCCTAATATACACAGGCAGCCATAGGGGTTATAGTACCGCCCTATAGTCACCACATAATGCCCCATATACAGAGGGGTCCGGCCCTAGGGGCCCCCTAATATACACAGGCAGCCATAGGGGTTATAGTACCGCCCTATAGTCACCACATACTGCCCCATATACAGAGGGGTCCGGCCCTAGGGGCCCCCTAATATACACAGGCAGCCATAGGGGTTATAGTACCGCCCTATAGTCACCACATACTGCCCCAATACAGAGGGGTCCGGCCCTAGGGGCCCCCTAATATACACAGGCAGCCATAGGGGTTATAGTACCGCCCTATAGTCACCACATAATGCCCCATATACAGCGGGGTCCGGCCCTAGGGGCCCCCTAATATACACAGGCAGCCATAGGGGTTATAGTACCGCCCTATAGTCACCACATAATGCCCCATATACAGAGGGGTCCGGCCCTAGGAGCCCCCTAATATACACAGGCAGCCATAGGGGTTATAGTACCGCCCTATAGTCACCACATACTACCCCAATACAGAGGGGTCCGGCCCTAGGGGCCCCCTAATATACACAGGCAGCCATAGGGGTTATAGTACCGCCCTATAGTCACCACATACTGCCCCAATACAGCGGGGTCCGGCCCTAGGGGCCCCCTAATATACACAGGCAGCCATAGGGGTTATAGTACCGCCCTATAGTCACCACATACTACCCCAATACAGAGGGGTCCGGCCCTAGGGGCCCCCTAATATACACAGGCAGCCATAGGGGTTATAGTACCGCCCTATAGTCACCACATAATGCCCCATATACAGAGGGGTCCGGCCCTAGGAGCCCCCTAATATACACAGGCAGCCATAGGGGTTATAGTACCGCCCTATAGTCACCACATAATGCCCCATATACAGAGGGGTCCGGCCCTAGGAGCCCCCTAATATACACAGGCAGCCATAGGGGTTATAGTACCGCCCTATAGTCACCACATAATGCCCCATATACAGAGGGGTCCGGCCCTAGGGGCCCCCTAATATACACAGGCAGCCATAGGGGTTATAGTACCGCCCTATAGTCACCACATAATGCCCCATATACAGAGGGGTCCGGCCCTAGGGGCCCCCTAATATACACAGGCAGCCATAGGGGTTATAGTACCGCCCTATAGTCACCACATAATGCCCCATATACAGAGGGGTCCGGCCCTAGGGGCCCCCTAATATACACAGGCAGCCATAGGGGTTATAGTACCGCCCTATAGTCACCACATACTGCCCCAATACAGCGGGGTCCGGCCCTAGGGGCCCCCTAATATACACAGGCAGCCATAGGGGTTATAGTACCGCCCTATAGTCACCACATACTACCCCAATACAGAGGGGTCCGGCCCTAGGGGCCCCCTAATATACACAGGCAGCCATAGGGGTTATAGTACCGCCCTATAGTCACCACATAATGCCCCATATACAGAGGGGTCCGGCCCTAGGAGCCCCCTAATATACACAGGCAGCCATAGGGGTTATAGTACCGCCCTATAGTCACCACATAATGCCCCATATACAGAGGGGTCCGGCCCTAGGAGCCCCCTAATATACACAGGCAGCCATAGGGGTTATAGTACCGCCCTATAGTCACCACATAATGCCCCATATACAGAGGGGTCCGGCCCTAGGGGCCCCCTAATATACACAGGCAGCCATAGGGGTTATAGTACCGCCCTATAGTCACCACATAATGCCCCATATACAGAGGGGTCCGGCCCTAGGGGCCCCCTAATATACACAGGCAGCCATAGGGGTTATAGTACCGCCCTATAGTCACCACATAATGCCCCATATACAGAGGGGTCCGGCCCTAGGGGCCCCCTAATATACACAGGCAGCCATAGGGGTTATAGTACCGCCCTATAGTCACCACATACTGCCCCAATACAGCGGGGTCCGGCCCTAGGGGCCCCCTAATATACACAGGCAGCCATAGGGGTTATAGTACCGCCCTATAGTCACCACATAATGCCCCATATACAGAGGGGTCCAGCCCTAGGGGCCCCCTAATATACAGAGGCAGCCATAGGGGTTATAGTACCGCCCTATAGTCACCACATACTGCCCCAATACAGCGGGGTCCGGCCCTAGGGGCCCCCTAATATACACAGGCAGCCATAGGGGTTATAGTACCGCCCTATAGTCACCACATACTGCCCCAATACAGCGGGGTCCGGCCCTAGGGGCCCCCTAATATACACAGGCAGCCATAGGGGTTATAGTACCGCCCTATAGTCACCACATAATACCCCATATACAGAGGGGTCCGGCCCTAGGGGCCCCCTAATATACACAGGCAGCCATAGGGGTTATAGTACCGCCCTATAGTCACCACATACTGCCCCAATACAGCGGGGTCCGGCCCTAGGGGCCCCCTAATATACACAGGCAGCCATAGGGGTTATAGTACCGCCCTATAGTCACCACATAATGCCCCATATACAGAGGGGTCCGGCCCTAGGGGCCCCCTAATATACACAGGCAGCCATAGGGGTTATAGTACCGCCCTATAGTCACCACATAATGCCCCATATACAGAGGGGTCCGGCCCTAGGGGCCCCCTAATATACACAGGCAGCCATAGGGGTTATAGTACCGCCCTATAGTCACCACATAATGCCCCATATACAGAGGGGTCCGGCCCTAGGGGCCCCCTAATATACACAGGCAGCCATAGGGGTTATAGTACCGCCCTATAGTCACCACATACTGCCCCATATACAGAGGGGTCCAGCCCTAGGGGCCCCCTAATATACACAGGCAGCCATAGGGGTTATAGTACCGCCCTATAGTCACCACATACTGCCCCATATACAGAGGGGTCCAGCCCTAGGGGCCCCCTAATATACACAGGCAGCCATAGGGGTTATAGTACCGCCCTATAGTCACCACATAATGCCCCATATACAGAGGGGTCCGGCCCTAGGGGCCCCCTAATATACACAGGCAGCCATAGGGGTTATAGTACCGCCCTATAGTCACCACATACTGCCCCAATACAGAGGGGTCCGGCCCTAGGGGCCCCCTAATATACACAGGCAGCCATAGGGGTTATAGTACCGCCCTATAGTCACCACATACTGCCCCAATACAGCGGGGTCCGGCCCTAGGAGCCCCCTAATATACACAGGCAGCCATAGGGGTTATAGTACCGCCCTATAGTCACCACATACTGCCCCAATACAGCGGGGTCCGGCCCTAGGGGCCCCCTAATATACACAGGCAGCCATAGGGGTTATAGTACCGCCCTATAGTCACCACATACTACCCCAATACAGAGGGGTCCAGCCCTAGGAGCCCCCTAATATACACAGGCAGCCATAGGGGTTATAGTACCGCCCTATAGTCACCACATACTGCCCCAATACAGCGGGGTCCGGCCCTAGGAGCCCCCTAATATACACAGGCAGCCATAGGGGTTATAGTACCGCCCTATAGTCACCACATACTACCCCAATACAGAGGGGTCCGGCCCTAGGAGCCCCCTAATATACACAGGCAGCCATAGGGGTTATAGTACCGCCCTATAGTCACCACATAATGCCCCATATACAGAGGGGTCCGGCCCTAGGGGCCCCCTAATATACACAGGCAGCCATAGGGGTTATAGTATCGCCCTATAGTCACCACATAATGCCCCAATACAGCGGGGTCCGGCCCTAGGGGCCCCCTAATATACACAGGCAGCCATAGGGGTTATAGTACCGCCCTATAGTCACCACATAATGCCCCATATACAGAGGGGTCCGGCCCTAGGGGCCCCCTAATATACACAGGCAGCCATAGGGGTTATAGTACCGCCCTATAGTCACCACATACTGCCCCATATACAGAGGGGTCCGGCCCTAGGGGCCCCCTAATATACACAGGCAGCCATAGGGGTTATAGTACCGCCCTATAGTCACCACATACTACCCCAATACAGCGGGGTCCGGCCCTAGGAGCCCCCTAATATACACAGGCAGCCATAGGGGTTATAGTACTGCCCTATAGTCACCACATAATGCCCCATATACAGCGGGGTCCGGCCCTAGGGGCCCCCTAATATACACAGGCAGCCATGGGGGTTATAGTACTGCCCTATAGTCACCACATACTGCCCCATATACAGAGGGGTCCAGCCCTAGGAGCCCCCTAATATACACAGGCAGCCATAGGGGTTATAGTACCGCCCTATAGTCACCACATAATGCCCCATATACAGCGGGGTCCGGCCCTAGGGGCCCCCTAATATACACAGGCAGCCATAGGGGTTATAGTACCGCCCTATAGTCACCACATACTGCCCCATATACAGAGGGGTCCGGCCCTAGGGGCCCCCTAATATACACAGGCAGCCATAGGGGTTATAGTACCGCCTTATAGTCACCACATACTACCCCAATACAGCGGGGTCCGGCGCTAGGGGCCCCCTAATATACACAGGCAGCCATAGGGGTTATAGTATCGCCCTATAGTCACCACATAATGCCCCATATACAGAGGGGTCCGGCCCTAGGGGCCCCCTAATATACACAGGCAGCCATAGGGGTTATAGTACCGCCCTATAGTCACCACATACTGCCCCAATACAGCGGGGTCCGGCCCTAGGGGCCCCCTAATATACACAGGCAGCCATAGGGGTTATAGTACCGCCCTATAGTCACCACATACTGCCCCAATACAGCGGGGTCCGGCCCTAGGGGCCCCCTAATATACACAGGCAGCCATAGGGGTTATAGTACCGCCCTATAGTCACCACATACTACCCCAATACAGAGGGGTCCAGCCCTAGGAGCCCCCTAATATACACAGGCAGCCATAGGGGTTATAGTACCGCCCTATAGTCACCACATACTGCCCCAATACAGCGGGGTCCGGCCCTAGGGGCCCCCTAATATACACAGGCAGCCATAGGGGTTATAGTACCGCCCTATAGTCACCACATAATGCCCCATATACAGAGGGGTCCGGCCCTAGGGGCCCCCTAATATACACAGGCAGCCATAGGGGTTATAGTATCGCCCTATAGTCACCACATACTGCCCCAATACAGAGGGGTCCGGCCCTAGGAGCCCCCTAATATACACAGGCAGCCATAGGGGTTATAGTACCGCCCTATAGTCACCACATACTGCCCCAATACAGCGGGGTCCGGCCCTAGGGGCCCCCTAATATACACAGGCAGCCATAGGGGTTATAGTACCGCCCTATAGTCACCACATACTGCCCCATATACAGAGGGGTCCAGCCCTAGGAGCCCCCTAATATACACAGGCAGCCATAGGGGTTATAGTACCGCCCTATAGTCACCACATACTACCCCAATACAGAGGGGTCCAGCCCTAGGAGCCCCCTAATATACACAGGCAGCCATAGGGGTTATAGTACCGCCCTATAGTCACCACATACTACCCCAATACAGCGGGGTCCGGCCCTAGGGGCCCCCTAATATACACAGGCAGCCATAGGGGTTATAGTACCGCCCTATAGTCACCACATAATGCCCCAATACAGCGGGGTCCGGCCCTAGGAGCCCCCTAATATACACAGGCAGCCATAGGGGTTATAGTACCGCCCTATAGTCACCACATAAAGCCCCATATACAGAGGGGTCCGGCCCTAGGGGCCCCCTAATATACACAGGCAGCCATAGGGGTTATAGTACCGCCCTATAGTCACCACATAATGCCCCATATACAGAGGGGTCCGGCCCTAGGGGCCCCCTAATATACACAGGCAGCCATAGGGGTTATAGTACCGCCCTATAGTCACCACATACTGCCCCATATACAGAGGGGTCCGGCCCTAGGGGCCCCCTAATATACACAGGCAGCCATAGGGGTTATAGTATCGCCCTATAGTCACCACATAATGCCCCATATACAGAGGGGTCCGGCCCTAGGGGCCCCCTAATATACACAGGCAGCCATAGGGGTTATAGTACCGCCCTATAGTCACCAAATAATGCCCCATATACAGAGGGGTCCAGCCCTAGGAGCCCCCTAATATACACAGGCAGCCATAGGGGTTATAGTACCGCCCTATAGTCACCACATACTGCCCCAATACAGCGGGGTCCGGCCCTAGGGGCCCCCTAATATACACAGGCAGCCATAGGGGTTATAGTACCGCCCTATAGTCACCACATACTGCCCCAATACAGCGGGGTCCGGCCCTAGGAGCCCCCTAATATACACAGGCAGCCATAGGGGTTATAGTACCGCCCTATAGTCACCACATACTGCCCCATATACAGAGGGGTCCGGCCCTAGGGGCCCCCTAATATACACAGGCAGCCATAGGGGTTATAGTATCGCCCTATAGTCACCACATAATGCCCCATATACAGAGGGGTCCGGCCCTAGGGGCCCCCTAATATACACAGGCAGCCATAGGGGTTATAGTACCGCCCTATAGTCACCACATAATGCCCCAATACAGAGGGGTCCGGCCCTAGGGGCCCCCTAATATACACAGGCAGCCATAGGGGTTATAGTACCGCCCTATAGTCACCACATACTGCCCCAATACAGAGGGGTCCAGCCCTAGGAGCCCCCTAATATACACAGGCAGCCATAGGGGTTATAGTACCGCCCTATAGTCACCACATACTGCCCCAATACAGCGGGGTCCGGCCCTAGGGGCCCCCTAATACACACAGGTCCAGCCGACCTCACATCAGGCAGCCATGGGGGTTGTAGTATTACAGAGTATCCAGCCGGGGGCGCTCTATCTGCAGAGTTGGACTTTTTGCCTTTGTTTGATTTTGATTCTAAATAAAATTCTATCCAAACACCCAAAATGTCCCCGAAGAATATCCGGAGTGACGGGACACGAAGCGGCATCTGCACCGGCTCACAGTGTCTTCTGTCCAGGAAGCAGGAGGCTCAGGATGAACAGAGATCTAGCTCCTACCCCTGACGGCTCACACGGAGTCTCCTCAGCTTTCTGCTGGCGGCCATTAATACAGACAAGGAAACCCTTCAAGGAGCTACAGCCTAGACAGGGGGACTACAAGTATCAGCAATAGAGACACAACAGAGAGGTTGTCACAGCCCCGCCCCCTGATACAGGATGTAGTCACAGCCCCGCCCCCTGATACAGGATGTGGAAACAGCCCCGCCCCCTGATACAGGATGTGGAAACAGCCCCGCCCCCTGATACAGGATGTGGTCACAGCCCCGCCCCCTGATACAGGATGTGGTCACAGCCCCGCCCCCTGATACAGGATGTAGTCACAGCCCCGCCCCCTGATACAGGATGTAGTCACAGCCCCGCCCCCTGATACAGGATGTGGAAACAGCCCCGCCCCCTGATCATGGGCTACTCAAAGCAACTCCCAAATGATCTGAAAACAAAGATTGTTCCACATAGTTGTTCAGGGGAAGGATACAAAAAGTTGTCTCAGAGATTTAACCTGTCAGTTTCCACTGTGAGGAACATAGTAAGGAAATGGAAGAGCACAGGGACAGTTCTTGTTAAGCCCAGAAGTGGCAGGCCAAGAAAAATATCAGAAAGGCAGAGAAGAAGAATGGTGAGAAGAGTCAAGGACAATCCACAGACACCTCCAAAGAGCTGCAGCATCATCTTGCTGCAGATGGTGTCACTGTGCATCGGTAACTATACAGCGCACTTTGCACAAATAGAAGCTGTATGGGAGAGTGATGAGAAAGAAGCCGTTTCTGCACGTACGCCACAAATAGAGTCACTGCCTGAGGTATGAAAAAGCACATTTGGACAAGCCAGCTTCATTCTGGAAGAAGGTCCTGTGGACTGATGACACAAAGATTGAGTTGTTTGGTCATACAAAAAGGCGTTATGCATGGTGTCCAAAAAAAACAGCATTCCAAGAAAAACACATGCTACCCACTGTAAGATTTGGTGGAGGTTCCATCATGCTTTGGGGCTGTGTGGCCAATGCCGGCACCGGGAATCTTGGTAAAGTTGAGGGTCGCATGGATTCCACTCAGTATCAGCAGATTCTTCAGAATAATGTTCAAGAATCAGTGACGAAGTTGAAGTTATGCCGGGGATGGAGATTTCAGCAAGACAATGATCCAAAACACCGCTCCAAATCCTCAGGCATTCATGCAGAGGAACAATTACAATGTTCTGGAATGGCCATCCCAGTCCCCAGACCTGAATATCATTGAACATCTGTGGGATGATTGGAAGTGGGCTGTCCATGCTCGGCAACCATCACACTGAACTGAACGCAAATTGTAAAGAGGAACGGTCCAAAATCCCTTCATCAGGATCCAGGAACTGATTAACAGCAACAGGAAGCGACTAGAGGCAAAAGGAGGAGGAGCTACGAAATATTACTGGCACTGTTCTGTGGGGGCGCCCAGACTTCTGCACCGCTCACATTGTGGTGTAATGCATATTGCACATTCTCTGTTACTACAATAAACCTCATTCCAATCCTGAAATATTACTGTGTCCATCAGTTATTAGAGAGATCAGACTGACATGGCAAACACCAAAATATTTACAGCTAACAAGGATTAATAGGGGGGCACTAACTTTATCATAGGACTGTATCATGTCTGAGAGGTTGTCACAGCCCCGCCCCTGTTACTGACAACCAGCCTGTATATACCATGTCTGAGAGGTAGTCACAGCCCCGCCCCCTGTTACTGACAACCAGCTGTATATACCATGTCTGAGAGGTAGTCACAGCCCCGCCCCCTGTTACTGACAACCAGCCGTATATATCATGTCTGAGAGGTAGTCACAGCCCCGCCCCCTGTATATACCATGTCTGAGAGGTAGTCACAGCCCCGCCCCCTGTTACTGACAACCAGCCTGTATATAACATGTCTGAGAGGTAGTCACAGCCCCGCCCCCTGTTACTGACAACCAGCCTGTATATATCATGTCTGAGAGGTAGTCACAGCCCTGCCCCCTGTTACTGACAACCAGCTGTATATATCATGTCTGAGAGGTAGTCACAGCCCCGCCCCCTGTTACTGACAACCAGCCTGTATATATCATGTCTGAGAGGTAGTCACAGCCCCGCCCCCTGTTACTGACAACCAGTCTGTATATATCATGTCTGAGAGGTAGTCACAGCCCCTCCCCCTGTTACTGACAACCAGCCTGTATATATCATGTCTGAGAGGTAGTCACAGCCCCGCCCCCTGTTACTGACAACCAGCTGTATATATCATGTCTGAGAGGAAGTCACAGCCCCGCCCCCTGTTACTGACAACCAGCAGTATATACCATGTCTGAGAGGTAGTCACAGCCCCACCCCCTGTTACTGACAACCAGCTGTATATATCATGTCTGAGAGGTAGTCACAGCCCCGCCCCCTGTTACTGACAACCAGCCTGTATATATCATGTCTGAGAGGTAGTCACAGCCCCGCCCCCTGTTACTGACAACCAGCCTGTATATATCATGTCTGAGAGGTAGTCACAGCCCTGCCCCCTGTTACTGACAACCAGCTGTATATATCATGTCTGAGAGGTAGTCACAGCCCCGCCCCCTGTTACTGACAACCAGCCTGTATATATCATGTCTGAGAGGTAGTCACAGCCCTGCCCCCTGTTACTGACAACCAGCTGTATATATCATGTCTGAGAGGTAGTCACAGCCCCGCCCCCTGTTACTGACAACCAGCCTGTATATATCATGTCTGAGAGGTAGTCACAGCCCCGCCCCCTGTTACTGACAACCAGTCTGTATATATCATGTCTGAGAGGTAGTCACAGCCCCTCCCCCTGTTACTGACAACCAGCCTGTATATATCATGTCTGAGAGGTAGTCACAGCCCCGCCCCCTGTTACTGACAACCAGCTGTATATATCATGTCTGAGAGGTAGTCACAGCCCCACCCCCTGTTACTGACAACCAGCTGTATATATCATGTCTGAGAGGTAGTCACAGCCCCGCCCCCTGTTACTGACAACCAGCCGTATATATCATGTCTGAGAGGTAGTCACAGCCCCGCCCCCTGTTACTGACAACCAGCCGTATATATCATGTCTGAGAGGTAGTCACAGCCCCGCCCCCTGTTACTGACAACCAGCCTGTATATATCATGTCTGAGAGGTAGTCACAGCCCCGCCCCCTGTTACTGACAACCAGCTGTATATATCATGTCTGAGAGGTAGTCACAGCCCCGCCCCCTGTTACTGACAACCAGCCGTATATATCATGTCTGAGAGGTAGTCACAGCCCCGCCCCCTGTATATACCATGTCTGAGAGGTAGTCACAGCCCCGCCCCCTGTTACTGACAACCAGCTGTATATACCATGTCTGAGAGGTTGTCACAGCCCCGCCCCCTGTTACTGACAACCAGCTGTATATACCATGTCTGAGAGGTAGTCACAGCCCCGCCCCCTGTTACTGACAACCAGCCTGTATATACCATGTCTGAGAGGTAGTCACAGCCCCGCCCCGTTACTGACAACCAGCCGTATATATCATGTCTGAGAAGTAGTCACAGCCCCGCCCCCTGTTACTGACAACCAGCTGTATATATCATGTCTGAGAGGTAGTCACAGCCCCGCCCCCTGTTACTGACAACCAGCTGTATATACCATGTCTGAGAGGTTGTCACAGCCCCGCCCCCTGTTACTGACAACCAGCTGTATATACCATGTCTGAGAGGTAGTCACAGCCCCGCCCCCTGTTACTGACAACCAGCCGTATATATCATGTCTGAGAAGTAGTCACAGCCCCGCCCCCTGTTACTGACAACCAGCCTGTATATATCATGTCTGAGAGGTAGTCACAGCCCCGCCCCCTGTTACTGACAACCAGCCTGTATATACCATGTCTGAGAGGTAGTCACAGCCCCGCCCCCCGTTACTGACAACCAGCTGTATATATCATGTCTGAGAGGTAGTCACAGCCCCGCCCCCTGTTACTGACAACCAGCCTGTATATATCATGTCTGAGAGGTAGTCACAGCCCCGCCCCCTGTTACTGACAACCAGCTGTATATATCATGTCTGAGAGGTAGTCACAGCCCCGCCCCCTGTTACTGACAACCAGCCTGTATATACCATGTCTGAGAGGTAGTCACAGCCCCGCCCCCTGTTACTGACAACCAGCCTGTATATACCATGTCTGAGAGGTAGTCACAGCCCCGCCCCCTGTTACTGACAACCAGCTGTATATATCATGTCTGAGAGGTAGTCACAGCCCCGCCCCCTGTTACTGACAACCAGCCTGTATATATCATGTCTGAGAGGTAGTCACAGCCCCGCCCCCTGTTACTGACAACCAGCCTGTATATATCATGTCTGAGAAGTAGTCACAGCCCCGCCCCCTGTTACTGACAACCAGCCTGTATATACCATGTCTGAGAGGTAGTCACAGCCCCGCCCCCTGTTACTGACAACCAGCCTGTATATATCATGTCTGAGAGGTAGTCACAGCCCCGCCCCCTGTTACTGACAACCAGCCTGTATATATCATGTCTGAGAGGTAGTCACAGCCCCGCCCCCTGTTACTGACAACCAGCTGTATACATCATGTCTGAGAGGTAGTCACAGCCCCGCCCCCTGTTACTGACAACCAGCTGTATATATCATGTCTGAGAGGTAGTCACAGCCCCGCCCCCTGTTACTGACAACCAGCTGTATATACCATGTCTGAGAGGTAGTCACAGCCCCGCCCCCTGTTACTGACAACCAGCCTGTATATATCATGTCTGAGAGGTAGTCACAGCCCCGCCCCCTGTTACTGACAACCAGCCTGTATATATCATGTCTGAGAGGTAGTCACAGCCCCGCCCCCTGTTACTGACAACCAGCTGTATATATCATGTCTGAGAGGTAGTCACAGCCCCGCCCCCTGTTACTGACAACCAGCCTGTATATATCATGTCTGAGAGGTAGTCACAGCCCCGCCCCCTGTTACTGACAACCAGCCTGTATATACCATGTCTGAGAGGTAGTCACAGCCCCGCCCCCTGTTACTGACAACCAGCCTGTATATATCATGTCTGAGAGGTAGTCACAGCCCCGCCCCCTGTTACTGACAACCAGCCTGTATATATCATGTCTGAGAGGTAGTCACAGCCCCGCCCCCTGTTACTGACAACCAGCTGTATATATATATCATGTCTGAGAGGTAGTCACAGCCCCGCCCCCTGTTACTGACAACCAGCTGTATATACCGTGTCTGAGAGGTAGTCACAGCCCCGCCCCCTGTTACTGACAACCAGCCGTATATATCATGTCTGAGAGGTAGTCACAGCCCCGCCCCCTGTTACTGACAACCAGCCTGTATATATCATGTCTGAGAGGTAGTCACAGCCCCGCCCCCTGTTACTGACAACCAGCCTGTATATATCATGTCTGAGAGGTAGTCACAGCCCCGCCCCCTGTTACTGACAACCAGCCGTATATATCATGTCTGAGAGGTAGTCACAGCCCCGCCCCCTGTTACTGACAACCAGCTGTATATATCATGTCTGAGAGGTAGTCACAGCCCTGCCCCCTGTTACTGACAACCAGCCTGTATATACCATGTCTGAGAGGTAGTCACAGCCCCGCCCCCTGTTACTGACAACCAGCCTGTATATATCATGTCTGAGAGGTAGTCACAGCCCCGCCCCCTGTTACTGACAACCGGCCTGTATATATCATGTCTGAGAGGTAGTCACAGCCCCGCCCCCTGTTACTGACAACCAGTCTGTATATACCATGTCTGAGAGGTAGTCACAGCCCCGCCCCCTGTTACTGACAACCAGCTGTATATATCATGTCTGAGAGGTAGTCACAGCCCCGCCCCCTGTTACTGACAACCAGCTGTATATATCATGTCTGAGAGGTAGTCACAGCCCCGCCCCCTGTTACTGACAACCAGCCTGTATATATCATGTCTGAGAGGTAGTCACAGCCCCGCCCCCTGTTACTGACAACCAGCCTGTATATATCATGTCTGAGAGGTAGTCACAGCCCCGCCCCCTGTTACTGACAACCAGCTGTATATACCATGTCTGAGAGGTAGTCACAGCCCCTCCCCCTGTTACTGACAACCAGCCTGTATATATCATGTCTGAGAGGTAGTCACAGCCCCGCCCCCTGTTACTGACAACCAGCTGTATATACCATGTCTGAGAGGTAGTCACAGCCCCGCCCCCTGTTACTGACAACCAGCTGTATATATCATGTCTGAGAGGTAGTCACAGCCCCGCCCCCTGTTACTGACAACCAGCCTGTATATACCATGTCTGAGAGGTAGTCACAGCCCCGCCCCCTGTTACTGACAACCAGCTGTATATATCATGTCTGAGAGGTAGTCACAGCCCCTCCCCCTGTTACTGACAACCAGCCTGTATATACCATGTCTGAGAGGTAGTCACAGCCCCGCCCCCTGTTACTGACAACCAGCTGTATATATCATGTCTGAGAGGTAGTCACAGCCCCGCCCCCTGTTACTGACAACCAGCCTGTATATATCATGTCTGAGAGGTAGTCACAGCCCCGCCCCTGTTACTGACAACCAGCCTGTATATACCATGTCTGAGAGGTAGTCACAGCCCCGCCCCCTGTTACTGACAACCAGCCTGTATATACCATGTCTGAGAGGTAGTCACAGCCCCGCCCCCTGTTACTGACAACCAGCCTGTATATATCATGTCTGAGAGGTAGTCACAGCCCCGCCCCTGTTACTGACAACCAGCTGTATATATCATGTCTGAGAGGTAGTCACAGCCCCGCCCCTGTTACTGACAACCAGCCTGTATATATCATGTCTGAGAGGTTGTCACAGCCCCGCCCCTGTTACTGACAACCAGCTGTATATATCATGTCTGAGAGGTAGTCACAGCCCCGCCCCTGTTACTGACAACCAGCTGTATATATCATGTCTGAGAGGTAGTCACAGCCCCTCCCCCTGTTACTGACAACCAGCCTGTATATATCATGTCTGAGAGGTAGTCACAGCCCCGCCCCCTGTTACTGACAACCAGCCTGTATATATCATGTCTGAGAGGTAGTCACAGCCCCGCCCCCTGTTACTGACAACCAGCCTGTATATATCATGTCTGAGAGGTAGTCACAGCCCCGCCCCCTGTTACTGACAACCAGCCTGTATATATCATGTCTGAGAGGTAGTCACAGCCCCGCCCCCTGTTACTGACAACCAGCCTGTATATATCATGTCTGAGAGGTAGTCACAGCCCCGCCCCGTTACTGACAACCAGCCTGTATATATCATGTCTGAGAGGTAGTCACAGCCCCGCCCCCTGTTACTGACAACCAGCCTGTATATATCATGTCTGAGAGGTAGTCACAGCCCCGCCCCCTGTTACTGACAACCAGCCTGTATATATCATGTCTGAGAGGTAGTCACAGCCCCGCCCCGTTACTGACAACCAGCCTGTATATATCATGTCTGAGAGGTAGTCACAGCCCCGCCCCCTGTTACTGACAACCAGCCTGTATACATCATGTCTGAGAGGTAGTCACAGCTCCGCCCCCTGTTACTGACAACCAGCTGTATATATATCATGTCTGAGAGGTAGTCACAGCCCCGCCCCCTGTTACTGACAACCAGCCTGTATATACCATGTCTGAGAGGTAGTCACAGCCCCGCCCCGTTACTGACAACCAGTCTGTATATATCATGTCTGAGAGGTAGTCACAGCCCCTCCCCCTGTTACTGACAACCAGCTGTATATATCATGTCTGAGAATTAGTCACAGCCCCGCCCCCTGTTACTGACAACCAGCCTGTATATACCATGTCTGAGAGGTAGTCACAGCCCCGCCCCCTGTTACTGACAACCAGCTGTATATATCATGTCTGAGAGGTAGTCACAGCCCCGCCCCCTGTTACTGACAACCAGCTGTATATATCATGTCTGAGAGGTAGTCACAGCCCCGCCCCCTGTTACTGACAACCAGCCTGTATATATCATGTCTGAGAGGTAGTCACAGCCCCGCCCCCTGTTACTGACAACCAGCCTGTATATACCATGTCTGAGAGGTAGTCACAGCCCCGCCCCCTGTTACTGACAACCAGCCTGTATATACCATGTCTGAGAGGTAGTCACAGCCCCGCCCCCTGTTACTGACAACCAGCTGTATATATATCATGTCTGAGAGGTAGTCACAGCCCCGCCCCCTGTTACTGACAACCAGCCTGTATATACCATGTCTGAGAGGTAGTCACAGCCCCGCCCCCTGTTACTGACAACCAGCCTGTATATACCATGTCTGAGAGGTAGTCACAGCCCCGCCCCCTGTTACTGACAACCAGCCTGTATATACCATGTCTGAGAGGTAGTCACAGCCCCGCCCCCTGTTACTGACAACCAGCTGTATATATCATGTCTGAGAGGTAGTCACAGCCCCACCCCCTGTTACTGACAACCAGCCTGTATATATCATGTCTGAGAGGTAGTCACAGCCCTGCCCCCTGTTACTGACAACCAGCTGTATATATCATGTCTGAGAGGTAGTCACAGCCCCGCCCCCTGTTACTGACAACCAGCCTGTATACATCATGTCTGAGAGGTAGTCACAGCCCCGCCCCCTGTTACTGACAACCAGCTGTATATATATCATGTCTGAGAGGTAGTCACAGCCCCGCCCCCTGTTACTGACAACCAGCCTGTATATACCATGTCTGAGAGGTAGTCACAGCCCCGCCCCGTTACTGACAACCAGTCTGTATATATCATGTCTGAGAGGTAGTCACAGCCCCTCCCCCTGTTACTGACAACCAGCTGTATATATCATGTCTGAGAGGTAGTCACAGCCCCGCCCCCTGTTACTGACAACCAGCCTGTATATACCATGTCTGAGAATTAGTCACAGCCCCGCCCCCTGTTACTGACAACCAGCCTGTATACATCATGTCTGAGAGGTAGTCACAGCCCCGCCCCCTGTTACTGACAACCAGCTGTATATATCATGTCTGAGAGGTAGTCACAGCCCCGCCCCCTGTTACTGACAACCAGCTGTATATATCATGTCTGAGAGGTAGTCACAGCCCCGCCCCCTGTTACTGACAACCAGCCTGTATATATCATGTCTGAGAGGTAGTCACAGCCCCGCCCCCTGTTACTGACAACCAGCCTGTATATACCATGTCTGAGAGGTAGTCACAGCCCCGCCCCCTGTTACTGACAACCAGCCTGTATATACCATGTCTGAGAGGTAGTCACAGCCCCGCCCCCTGTTACTGACAACCAGCTGTATATATCATGTCTGAGAGGTAGTCACAGCCCTGCCCCCTGTTACTGACAACCAGCCTGTATATATCATGTCTGAGAGGTAGTCACAGCCCCGCCCCCTGTTACTGACAACCAGCCTGTATATATCATGTCTGAGAGGTAGTCACAGCCCCGCCCCCTGTTACTGACAACCAGCTGTATATATCATGTCTGAGAGGTAGTCACAGCCCCGCCCCCTGTTACTGACATCACTGGGTGTAACATATTAGTTATTTGGGGCTGATCGTGGTGGGTGCAGGTCTGTGGCGCTCTGTGGCCTGATTCTCGCCTGTACCCTTACTATCCCCTCCTGACAGCAATGGTGAGTAGATTTTCGTACCCGGTGCACTCCTTGTATACCGCTCCTGGGCTCCATAGTGCAGTGTTTTGGATTGGCTGATGGTGTAATTGACTGAACCATCCATGCAGCTCTCGGGGTGCCCTGAGGACGGGGCTTAGAGTACACTAGATGGCGGTAGTAGCATCTCCTTCCCTTGTAATAAGAGTTCCTGAGCCTGATGGTGGACGGAGTGCCCTCTATGGTGGATGTCAGAGTAAGGCTTCATAGACAACAACAACCGTCCATGTAATGGAGACAGAGTTCTCAGGTGACCCACCAGGCTGGAGATGAGGCTGTTGATGGAGTTCCTTGGCATCCGTCGGAGTCTCCCTTGTTGGGATCGTCTTCTTTTCAAAAGAATGATTCAAGTTAAATCCCAAACCACAACAATGCCGTCAATGGCCAGACAGTGGGGTGTGGGGGAAAAAAGGGGTTTCCAACCTGACCTGTGACTCCCAGTTATGAGATCCATCCAAAATGGCCCTCCCAGTGGTTACCCCATACACAGGGCCCATAAAGGTGAGCAGGGTTATGGCCCATCTCCTGACTGCAGAATGACCCTTGACCTTAGTCTGTCCACCAACCATTCACCTCAGTTCACACTACCCCTCTCCTCCTGAGGACGGAGGGAACTGAACTCACTCCCATCCCCTAACTATAGGGGGAGAAGACTCTTGTCCCGAACTGGGTGGAAGAGAACTATCTCCTCTCCTCCCTCCCTCCAGACTCATTGGCTTTTGCAGGTTGTATACTTTGGATGACCCACCTGATACCTGGAACAATTGCTCACTGGCATGGCACAGACTTGGATGATACCAATCTCTCTAAGAGGGTACAGGTTTGGTGTTACCGGTGTCTCAGACAGGGCACAGGGTTTGCATCTATGAGCACTGAGAGGGCGATGCTGCCCCATGATGGGTAAGTCTGACCAATGTCTTGTTTGCTTTACTAATGTGGGGTTTTTGTGGGTTTTCAGACCCGCTGTCTGGACTCCTTGCGATTTGGTGGAATATGTCGATGACATTTTGGGGTGTGTTTTGTTTCAATACAATATTTTGTTAATGTCTGTGAGTTTTTTTTACTTTTCTGTTATTGCCTTAGTAATGTTCTCTCTCCGACTGTCGCTTTTCCTTACTAAGACAAGGTTCGTTGCTGAATCTAACTCTCCATTATTACCTGTGTATAAACCACAACCAGGGGTACTGGGAAGAGCCGGGTACAGTCCAGTCCCTGACTATATAGTGATAGCAAAACTACCACACCTAGTACAAACTGTATTTAAAATCACCACAACAAAAACACTATTGCAAAATCCTCAACAAGTAGATGAGACTTAGCAATGAAAGGGTTACCAGGGGTGTGGGGGGGCTCTGGCAGTGATGGACACATGAATCCTACAGAGATCCAGTGGGAAGACCCAAACGCTGCGTCTTCAGTCGTCTACTTGATGTCCTGACAACTAAAAATTTTCTATTCTACGGCTGTTTCCATCTGAATTAAGCACTTTCAAAGGTAACAAATAGTCATCGGTAAACCCCCTGCCTGGGACATCCTGGAGACTGGACCACTTGATATACCACTGTGGCTACTAGGGTTAAGCGATCGGGATCGGGAAAGATTGGATCCCGATCCGCAATCGAGCAAATTTCGCAATTGGGATCGGGATCCGCTGGAAAATGATCGAAAATCGGATTTTAAAAACAATCCTGAAATCTCAAGATCCCTCGCTGGCGGCTTCTGGTCTTCTGGTCTTTGTCTTCCTGCTGTTGTTCCTCAAGTATTTCCCCCAGATATTGTTATGTCTGCCTCCTCCATCCTTTATAAGCCAATACCGTCTCTGCCCCCGCACTTGCTCCCAGTCATCCCTACCAGGGTCACCCAACTCATTCAATATGCCAAGCCGCCCCCCTGACCTCGGGCCCCCCATCACTCAGATTCCTGGGAAGCAATGTGACCTTATTTCCAACTGCGACATAAACCAGACGATGTTCCCAGGGATTCTCTCATTGGTGTCAGTGGTTTTGGGACATTCCTTTATAAAGCCTCTTCTACCACTACCGTCTTTTTATCGATTCTCCCTGCCATTCCGTTATAATTACTTTATGTAAATGAGCCCACTGAGCGTTTCCCAGGACCTGCGAGTTCCCATCCCCCACGTCATACCTTTATTCACGCCCCTCCATTGCGTGCGCCCCATCTGACCCTCCTTGTCCCGGGATGTTCTTCTGGCCAGATCGCGCTGCTGCATGTGAGCTCTCGGGCGTGCGAGGTTGCGTTCAAAGTGGTCCTGCGCATGTCCGAGCGCCATTTTGGTGTAGCTCGCTATAGAACTAAGCAAACTGCTTTTGTTCTCTTGCGGTTACAGCTGCAGGACCTTTGGGGGTAATTCAGAATCATTTTGTCTCCTTTTCTTCTGTGCAGGATATTAACCCCTTTTGCGCTGACTTTGGACTCAGGGAAAGATAAAATATTGCCAAGTAAATGTAAGCGATGTGTAAAAGCCAGGTTCAGGTCACAGAGGTGGGTACGGCTGTGTGGAGGTCATAGAGGGGCACAGCCAGGAGGGGGTCACACAGGGGTCACAGCCATGAGGGGGTCACATGGGGGGCACAGCCAGGTTCAGGTCACAGAGGTGGGTACGGCTGTGTGGAGGTCATAGAGGGGCACAGCCAGGAGGGGGTCACACAGGGGTCACAGCCAGGTTCAGGTCACAGAGGTGGGTACGGCTGTGTGGAGGTCATAGAGGGGCACAGCCAGGAGGGGGTCACACAGGGGGCACAGCCATGAGGGGGTCACATGGGGGGCACAGCCAGGTTCAGGTCACAGAGGTGGGTACGGCTGTGTGGAGGTCATAGAGGGGCACAGCCAGGAGGAGGTCACATGGGGGGCACAGCCAGGTTCAGGTCACAAAGGTGGGTACGGCTGGGAGGAGGTCATAGAGGGGCACAGCCAGGTGGAGGTCACATGGGGGGCACAGCCAGGTTCAGGTCACAGAGGTGGGTACGACTGTGTGGAGGTCATAGAGGGGCACAGCCAGGAGGAGGTCATATGGGGGGCACAGCCAGGTTCAGGTCACAAAGGTGGGTACGGCTGTGTGGAGGTCATAGAGGGGCACAGCCAGGAGGGGGTCACATGGGGGGCACAGCCAGGTGGAGGTCATAGAGGGGCACAGCCAGGAGGGGGTCACATGGGGGGCACAGCCAGGTGGAGGTCATAGAGGGGCACAGCCAGGAGGGGGTCACATGGGGGCACAGCCAGGTGGAGGTCATAGAGAGGCACAGCCAGGAGGGGGTCGCATGGGGGGGATCAGCCAGGTGGAGGTCACAGAGGTGGGTACGGCTGGGAGGAGGTCACATGGGGGGCACAGCCAGGTTCAGGTCACAGAGGTGGGTACGGTTGGGAGGAGGTCATAGAGGGGCACAGCCATGAGGGGGTCACATGGGGGGCACAGCCAGGTTCAGGTGACAGAGGTGGGTACGGCTGGGAGGAGGTCATAGAGGGGCACAGCCATGAGGGGGTCACATGGGGGGCACAGCCAGGTTCAGGTCACAGAGGTGGGTACGGCTGGGTGGAGGTCATAGAGGGGCACAGCCAGGAGGGGGTCACATGGGGGGCACAGCCAGGTTCAGGTCACAGAGGTGGGTACGGCTGGGTGGAGGTCACATGGGGGGCACAGCCAGGTTCAGGTCACAGAGGTGGGTACGGCTGGGAGGAGGTCATAGAGGGGCACAGCCATGAGGGGGTCACATGGGGGGCACAGCCAGGTTCAGGTCACAGAGGTGGGTACGGCTGGGTGGAGGTCACACGGGGGGCACAGCCAGGTGGAGGTCACAGAGATGAGTATGGCTTTGTGGAGGTCACATGGAGGGCACAGCTTCGTGGAGGTCACTGAGAAGAGGCACACCCGGACGGAGGTCACAGAAGGGGTCATGGCTGGGCGCAGCAGATCCCTGCCCTCTGGGGGCTGGTGAAAACTGATCTTCAAGGAGTGAGCGGGCACCCTGTATTTGTGAACCCGTCATGTCAGTCTTTGAGGGTCTTATGGTAGGGGTCCGATGTTATGGGGATCTATGGGAAGTCCTGGAGCAGGGGTCCTGGGGCAGAGCGGTAATACTGACAGGTCTCCTGCCTCATACTGCACATGTCTACATCACTGGCCCTCTTCCCATCCACACGGGCTCCAGGCAGGGTCCAGATGTCCTTGTTGGGTGGGGAGGGGGTGTAGGGGCCTCTCTTCATTGTTTAGGACGTTTCCTGGCTGCATCACTGCTACAATAGCAGAACCAGCAGTCGTTTGACCTCTCAGATTCGGATATAGTGACGCCTCCTTACCCCAGTGTCTCAAGGCTTTCTCTGGGCTGGAGAAGTGCCCAGGGGTGTTACTAGGGAGGGAACGGAGGGGAACAGAGTCAGTCCGGGTCATATGGGAGGGGGAGGTAGAAGGCTGGGGTCTCTGCTGTGTCGGGCAGGGTAAGTTACATCCCTTCTGCTCTGCTCTTGTTTACAGCCCCTTCCCCAGCTCTGTAGACATGGAGGTAACAAGCAAGGTAACAGCAGCTGCTAGGGGGCGCCACACCTAAGGAGGGCAAATACTAATAACTGAATGACAGAAGGGGATGTGGGAAACTGACCGCACCTCCATTACATTCGGCTGTATTCATACTTGCACTGTTTAGCTCCTTGCTCTGAGTTTTCCTGGGATCAGTTCAATGGGCAGATAATCTGATGACACCAGTAAAGCTCAGCCTTGATCATTCACCCCAAAGCTAAAACAAACAAACTAAACATCCCAAGTGCGGTGCTCAGTGTCGGGGTCTCCCTTATGATAGTAGGGGCTTGCACTAATATACTGCCATCCCTGCAATAGCCGCAACCGCACCCCAGCAGAGACTTCAACAACAAATATATCTCGGTTGCTGCCCATTCATTCTGTCGGGGGTCTGCACACTCATTCTGTTGGGGGTCCGCACACTCATTCTGTCGGGGGTCTGCACACTCATTCTGTTGGGGGTCCGCACACTCATTCTGTCGGGGGTCTGCACACTCATTCTGTCGGGGGGTCTGCACACTCATTCTGTCGGGGGTCCGCACACTCATTCTGTCGGGGGGTCTGCACACTCATTCTGTCGGGGGTCTGCACACTCATTCTGTCGGGGGGTCCGCACACTCATTCTGTCGGGGGGTCTGCACACTCATTCTGTCAGGGGTCTGCACACTCATTCTGTCGGGGGGTCTGCACACTCATTCTGTCGGGGGGTCTGCACATTCATTCTGTCGGGGGGTCTGCACACTCATTCTGTCAGGGGTCTGCACATTCATTCTGTCGGGGGTCTGCACACTCATTCTGTCAGGGGTCTGCACACTCATTCTGTCGGGGGTCTGCACATTCATTCTGTCGGGGGTCTGCACACTCATTCTGTCGGGGGTCTGCACACTCATTCTGTCGGGGGTCTGCACACTCATTCTGTAGGGGGTCTGCACACTCATTCTGTCGGGGGTCTGCACATTCATTCTGTCGGGGGTCTGCACATTCATTCTGTCGGGGGTCTGCACACTCATTCTGTCGGGGGTCTGCACATTCATTCTGTCGGGGGTCTGCACACTCATTCTGTCGGGGGTCTGCACACTCATTCTGTAGGGGGTCTGCACACTCATTCTGTCGGGGGTCTGCACATTCATTCTGTCGGGGGTCTGCACATTCATTCTGTCGGAGGTCTGCACACTCATTCTGTCGGGGGTCTGCACACTCATTCTGTCGGGGGGTCCGCACACTCATTCTGTCGGGGGTCTGCACATTCATTCTGTCGGGGGTCTGCACACTCATTCTGTAGGGGGTCTGCACACTCATTCTGTCGGGGGTCTGCACACCCATCCTGTCGGGGGTCTGCACATTCATTCTGTCGGGGGTCTGCACACTCATTCTGTAGGGGGTCTGCACACTCATTCTGTCGGGGGTCTGCACACTCATTCTGTCGGGGGTCTGCACACCCATCCTGTCGGGGGTCTGCACATTCATTCTGTCGGGGGTCTGCACACTCATTCTGTAGGGGGTCTGCACACTCATTCTGTCGGGGGTCTGCACATTCATTCTGTCGGGGGTCTGCACACTCATTCTGTCGGGGGGTCCGCACACTCATTCTGTCGGGGGTCTGCACACTCATTCTGTAGGGGGTCTGCACACTCATTCTGTAGGGGGTCTGCACACTCATTCTGTAGGGGGTCTGCTCACTCATTCTGTCGGGGGGTCTGCACACCCATTCTGTAGGGGGTCTGCACACCCATTCTGTAGGGGGTCTGCACACTCATTCTGTCGGGGGTCTGCACACTCATTCTGTAGGGGGTCTGCACACCCATTCTGTAGGGGGTCTGCACACTCATTCTGTCGGGGGTCTGCACACTCATTCTGTAGGGGGTCTGCACACTCATTCTGTCGGGGGTCTGCACATTCATTCTGTTGGGGGTCTGCACACTCATTCTGTCGGGGGGTCCGCACACTCATTCTGTCGGGGGTCTGCACACTCATTCTGTAGGGGGTCTGCACACCCATTCTGTAGGGGGTCTGCACACTCATTCTGTCGGGGGTCTGCACACTCATTCTGTAGGGGGTCTGCACACTCATTCTGTCGGGGGTCTGCACATTCATTCTGTCGGGGGTCTGCACACTCATTCTGTCGGGGGGTCCGCACACTCATTCTGTCGGGGGTCTGCACACTCATTCTGTAGGGGGTCTGCACACTCATTCTGTCGGGGGCCTGCACACTCATTCTGTCAGGGGTCTGCACACTCATTCTGTAGGGGGTCTGCACACTCATTCTGTCGGGGGTCTGCACACTCATTCTGTCGGGGGTCTGCACATTCATTCTGTCGGGGGTCTGCACACTCATTCTGTCGGGGGTCTGCACACTCATTCTGTAGGGGGTCTGCACACTCATTCTGTCGGGGGTCTGCACATTCATTCTGTCGGGGGTCTGCACATTCATTCTGTCGGGGGTCTGCACACTCATTCTGTCGGGGGTCTGCACACTCATTCTGTCGGGGGTCTGCACATTCATTCTGTCGGGGGTCTGCACATTCATTCTGTCGGGGGTCTGCACACTCATTCTGTCGGGGGTCTGCACACTCATTCTGTCGGGGGTCTGCACACTCATTCTGTAGGGGGTCTGCACACTCATTCTGTCGGGGGTCTGCACATTCATTCTGTCGGGGGTCTGCACATTCATTCTGTCGGGGGTCTGCACACTCATTCTGTCGGGGGTCTGCACACTCATTCTGTCGGGGGGTCCGCACACTCATTCTGTCGGGGGGTCCGCACACTCATTCTGTCGGGGGTCTGCACACTCATTCTGTAGGGGGTCTGCACACTCATTCTGTCGGGGGGTCTGCACACCCATTCTGTAGGGGGTCTGCACACCCATTCTGTAGGGGGTCTGCACACTCATTCTGTCGGGGGTCTGCACACTCATTCTGTAGGGGGTCTGCACACTCATTCTGTCGGGGGTCTGCACATTCATTCTGTCGGGGGTCTGCACACTCATTCTGTCGGGGGGTCCGCACACTCATTCTGTCGGGGGTCTGCACACTCATTCTGTAGGGGGTCTGCACACTCATTCTGTCGGGGGTCTGCACACCCATTCTGTAGGGGGTCTGCACACTCATTCTGTCGGGGGTCTGCACACCCATCCTGTCGGGGGTCCGCACACTCATTCTGTCGGGGGTCTACACACTCATTCTGTCGGGGGTCTGCACACCCATCCTGTCGGGGGTCCGCACACTCATTCTGTCGGGGGTCTACACACCCATCCTGTCGGGGGTCTGCACACCCATCCTGTCGGGGGTCCGCACACTCATTCTGTAGGGGGTCTGCACACTCATTCTGTCGGGGTCCGATTGTCCTGTTCCTTTGTTTGCACTGGTCAGACGGACAGAAGAGTCTCCAATCATACGTGATCCCTGCGGAGCTCAGGGCGGCGTCTGATGGGTTAATCATTGCTGACACCTGATTACAACAGCTCTGAGCGGCTGCTCCTGGTGTCAGCGCTGCAGGGACCCGGCACAGCCGCCCAGGTAAAGACTCCTCCAGGTATATGGACCTGAGACACTGGACTCTACATAACCTGCAACTGTGCAGGGGCCCGGGAAATGAAGTGGCTTCTGTACATATCCAGGAGATAGAGTGTCATCTATAGGAGCCCGGGAGATGGAGTGGTCTATATAGACCTTACCCCAAGATATCTCCTCAGTCTTCACGCTTCAGTATACAGCGGTATATATAATGGTGTGTATATGTGCACTGTATACAGCGGTATATATAATGGTGTGTGTGTATATATATATATATATATATATAATATATATATATATATATATATATATATATATATGTGTGCACTGTATACAGCTGTATATATAGGGGTTGTTCTGTATTTTGTGACTCCACTTTCTCCGTTGGCCTTTAGGGTAATTGTGTAACATGGCGGCGGAGAAAGAAAGCAGCGAACTCAACAACCTGAACATCAGCGCGGCCCCCCAGGATGAGAGCGTGCCGGCCCCCCAGAAGGAGGAGGAGGAGGCGTCCTGCTGTGCTTCACTAAAGGTAAGTCTACCTGAGGGAGGAGAATTTACCCCGTGGTCCTGCCTCATATTTACAGGAGATAAGAGGACGAGGACGAGTCAGGTGAAGGGTCAAAGAGTCACAACTTACTAAAGACTAATACAACAGGTCAACTCCCCCCTAATCCTGCACCCACTGCCCTAGGACCCCAGATCCTACACCCCTCCCCTAGGAACCCTGATCCTGAACTCCCTCCCCAAGAACCCGCAGATCCTGCACCCCTCCCCTAGGAACCCTGATCCTGAACCCCCTCCCCAAGGACCCCCAGATCCTACACCCCTCCCCAAGAACCCCCAGATCCTGCAAACCCTCCCCTAGAACCCCCAGATCCTGCACCCTTCTCCTAGGAGCCTTATCCTGTAACCCCTCCCCAAGAACCCCCAGATCCTGAACCCCTCCCCAAGAACCCCCAGATCCTGCAAACCCTCCCCTAGGAACCCTGATCCTGAACCCCCTCCCCTAGGAACCCTGATCCTGAACCCCTCCCCAAGGACCCCCAGATCCTGCACCCCTCCCCTAGGAACCCTGATCCTGAACCCCCTCCCCAAGGACCCCCAGATCCTACACCCCTCCCCAAGAACCCCCAGATCCTGCAAACCCTCCCCTAGAACCCCCAGATCCTGCACCCTTCTCCTAGGAGCCTTATCCTGTAACCCCTCCCCAAGAACCCCCAGATCCTGAACCCCTCCCCAAGGAACCCTGATCCTGAACCCCTCCCCTAGGAACCCTGATCCTGCACCCCTCCCCTAGGAACCCTGATCCTGAACCCCTCCCCTAGAACCCCCAGATCCTGCAAACCCTCCCCTAGAACCCCCAGATCCTGCACCCTTCTCCTAGGAGCCTTATCCTGTAACCCCTCCCCTAGGAACCCTGATCCTGAACCCCTCCCCAAGAACCCCCAGATCCTGCACCCCTCCCCTAGGAACCCTGATCCTGATCCCCCTCCTCGAGAACCCCCAGATCCTACACCGCTCTCCTAGGACATCTGATCCTGCAACCCCTCCCCTATGACCCCCAGATCCTACACCGCTCTCCTAGGACATCTGATCCTGCAACGCTTCCCCTATGACCCCCAGATCCTGCACCACCTCTCCTAGGACCCCTGATTTTACACCCACTCCCCTAGGGCCCTTATCCTGCAACTCCTCCCCTTTGACCCCAAGATCCTACACCCCTTCCCTAGAACCCCTGATACTGCAGCCCCTCCGCTAGGTCTCCTGATCCTACAACCCCTCCCCTAGAACCCCTGATTCTGTAACCCCTTGCCTTAGGACCCCCAATCCTGCAGCCACATCCTAGGACCCCCAGATCGTGCAACCCCTCCCCCTGGATCACTTCCTAGTTATTTTCAGCCTCTCTGAGCCTGATGGCGGTTGCATTGGCCATGATGGTCAGGCAGGGCTATCCACTGGGATGGGGGCTGGGCTGGTGGATGATATTCCCATCTACCGTCCGCCTCTCCCATGTCTTTCTTTGTGACTAGTGAGATATATTCACTCAAAGTCTGCAACATTTCTACAAGTTCTCAGCCTTTGGGGTGCAGGTTCTCAGGGTCGCCATGTTTCTCCTCAGGCCTCAGGCAGGGTCTTAGCCATGTGGTCCATGTAATTCTCCTATCCTGATCAGGCATTGGGTGAGCAGGGATGTCTCCCATCTCCTGACTGCTGAGCTGGGGCTTCCAGACTCCACGCTGGCCAGTCTCTTCCCCTTCGCAGCAGTCTCCCAGTCTCCATCACTCCACAACGTTCTCCAGTGGCAGGCTCCATTACACACATATTACATGTAGAACAACACAAACACGGATCTTACAGGCAAACACGTATGTGCCAGCTCTTTGTGGTTCTCACCGTAGGACAGCACACATGGATGAGGACTTGGGACTGTCAGCTGACAATATAACTCTCAGTGCCAGGCGGCTGCTGCCAAGGCAAATAAGTCATGGGGACATCAAAGGGGCTTTACAGGAACACATGACTGATCGGAGGGGGTGCCGGGGACAGATTGGGGGCCTTTCATTCTCCACAGCTGGAGGGTTTCTACACTGACATAGACGGGAGTCTTTACTGTAAGAGCAGCGAGGATATGGAGACCTCTGCCCGAGGGTTGGAGATCCTCCTGGAGATGGGACGGCCATCCTGGGACTTATTCTGGTGACACATCTGATTTGGGAAGGACTTTTTCCCTAAAATGATAATATTGCTCTTCTACCTCCGGGCTTTCTCTGGATCATTGCAGGGTAATAAACTGATATTCTCAACTGAGTCAGTCATCATCCTCACCATCATCATCATCCTCACCATCATCATCATCCTCATCCTCACCATCCTCATCATCATCCTCACCATCATCCTCACCATCCTCATCATCATCCTCATCCTGCTCTGTTGTCTCCTCAACTCTTCATCATCTGTATCGTCTTCATTATCCTCTTCTTAAGCCTTCTCATCTTCTTCTTCATCATCATTATCCTCCTTCTGTCTTACACAGCCCTTCCACTTTCTCATCATCTTCCTCCTTCTCATTTTCCTCATCTTCGCCCTCCTCTTCCTCTTTTTCATACAAATTCTTCCTTATGTTTCTTCTTTTCTGCAGATCTCCCTCATCATCATCATCTTCAACCTATTCCTCTCTTCATCAGACCTTCTTACTCTCCTCCTCTTCATCAGACCTTCTTCCTCCTCCTCCTCTTCATCAGACCTTCTTACTCCTTCTCCTCTCTTCATCAGACCTTCTTCCTCCTCCTCTCTTCATCAGTCCTTCTTCCTCCTCCTCTCTTCATCAGTCCTTCTTCCTCCTCCTCTCTTCATCAGTCCTTCTTCCTCCTCCTCTTCATCAGACCTTCTTCCTCCTCTCTTCAGCAGACCTTCCTCCTCCTCCTCTCTTCATCAGACCTTCTTCCTCCTCCTCTCTTCATCTGACCTTCTACCTCCTCCTCCTCTCTTCATCAGACCTTCTTCCTCCTCCTCTCTTCATCAGACCTTCTTCCTCCTCCTCCTCTTCATCAGACCTTCTTCCTCCTCCTCCTCTTCATCAGACGTTCTTCTTCCTCCTCCTCTTCAGCAGACCTTCCTCCTCCTCCTCCTCTTCAGCAGACCTTCCTCCTCCTCCTCCTCTTCAGCAGACCTTCCTCATCATCCTCTTCTTCTCTTCCACAGACCTTCTTCATCGCTCTCTGTTTCTCGTACCTCACTAAGGCGTATGCCGGCAGTTACATGAAGAGCTCCATTACGCAGATAGAGCGCCGCTTCGAAATCTCCTCCTCCACGGTCGGGTTGGTGGACGGAAGCTTCGAGCTCGGTAAATACTGTACAAGTTCCTGATATTTTCTTTGTGTTTTTAGCTTTTTATTTTACGTTTTTCTCCACACAGGGAATCTGCTGATGATCGCCTTTGTCAGTTACTTTGGGGCGAAGTTCCACAGACCGCGGATTATCGCAGCTGGCTGCTTCGTGATGGCCCTGGGCAGTTTCCTCACAGCGATGCCGCACTTCTTCATGGGACTGTACGTACCTAGTCATCGCATCGTCTTATATCATGTCCCTGGGCCCCGATCTGGTCACCGAACCATGTTGTATCCTCACCCCGCTCCCCCGATCTGGTCACTGCACCGTGTTATATTCTGACCCCGCGCCCCCGATCTGGTCACCGCACCGTGTTATATCCCCACCCCGCTCCCCCGATCTGGTCACTGCACCATGTTATATCCTCACCCCGCTCCCCCGATCTGGTCACTGCACCGTGTTATATTCTGACCCCGCTCCCCCGATCTGGTCACCGCACCGTGTTATATCCTCATCCCGCTCCCCCGATCTGGTCACTGCACCGTGTTATATCCTCACCCCGCTCCCCCGATCTGGTCACCGCACCGTGTTATATCCTGACCCCGCGCCCCCGAGCCACACTCACCATGATTGTCTATTCACAGTTATAAGTATGAAGCAGTGAGAACGCCCGAGACCTCGCCCAACAATATAACTGGCTCCGCCTACAGCGTCTCCCCATGTCTGGCCAATAAGACATTGACTGAGGACATCAAACCAGGTGAGAAGCTGAACTGAGACTAAGGTGACCATAAGAGAACAAAAATGGGGCAAACAGGAGAAATACAGTAATCTTGAATACCAAACATCAGGTGCGTCATGTCCGACATGGAGGAGACGGCCGGCTCTGCGGAGGAGGTGGATAGTTTCACCCCTAGGAATTCTGGGAATAAGGATGCAAACTGATTTCCTAAGATGGAAAAAGACAAAGTGTGCCTGTAGCGCCACCTATTGGAAGGAGCTGGACAGTGGCCGACCAATGAGCTCCCAGGTGTGCTCCATGGGGGACAAGATGGGACAGGTCATGGTCACACGTTTAGGCTGTCCAGGCTGTTCACGGTAACACGGGAAACATGGACATACAGTATAAGGGGCCACTGTCCAATAGGGGGCGTATACTTATACCGTTCCTGCAGTCCTATGTAACACCTTGTGTCAGACCAGATAACAAGCTCAGCTCTGCTACATGTGACTCGTGTGTTTCCAGGGTGTGTGACGGAGTCCGGCTCGTACATGTGGGTTTACGTCTTGATCGGGAATATGCTACGAGGGATCGGTGAGACCCCCATCACTCCGCTGGGGATCTCCTACCTGGACGACTTCTCTGAGCCGGAGAACACTCCACTGTTTATAGGTAATGGTGATGTCAGCAAAGAGGGTTCACGCCACGTTTGGAAAAAACCAAACTGGTGGATTGGCTGTAATAGCGGAGGGTGGAGAAGGATCACATGACCTCGAGGATCAGGGAGGGTTCCCCTATGACAGTGGTCAGCCAATCCTAAGAGTCCATAGGTCAGAGGTCACTGATGTCTCAGGAAGGAGAAGGTGCCCATTATGTGGAGTGAGATTAGACAGATAGGAACATCTCAGAGAGATCGGAAATCACATACAGGTAATATGGTGCGGGGGAGGGGGTGTAGATTAAGGCAGATCCAAATGAGATATTGAAAGGTATAGAGGGAGCTCCATGAGTCCAGTGCTGGACCCGCCCACGCTCAGTGCTGGACCCGCCCATGCTCAGTGCTGGACCCGCCCACACTCAGTGCTGGACCGCCCACGCTCAGTGCTGGACCCGCCCATGCTCAGTGATGGACCCGCCCATGCCCATTGATGGACCCGCCCACGCTCAGTGCTGGACACGCCCATGCTCAGTGATGGACCCGCCCACACTCAGTGCTGGACCCGCCCATGCCCATTGATGGACCCGCCCACGCTCAGTGCTGGACCTGCCCATTCTCAGTGCAGGACCTGCCCACGCCCAGTGCTGGACCCGCCCATCATTGGTATATATAATTTAACCCTCGCTTCTCTCCTCAGCTTGTCTGCACACGGTGACGCTGTTTGGCCCGATCACCGGATACATGCTCAGCTCATTAATGGCGCGGCTTTATGTGGATATCGGATTTGTGGATCTGGGTGAGTTCATAAATGTCGAATTGACAATTCTCAGAGGTGGTGACCATGTCCTCACATATGGCGGTCACGACCGGGGGCTTATATTATCAACTTATATAATCTGACTATTGTAACAAAGTATCAAATAGCAGCAATGAAACAGTCACCGCGAATAGTCACTGACCGTGGCCAAGAGTATATAGTATATACAAGAGCAGCATATATATTACATGATATCACATGACCTGCCTATGTCCCTCTCTTATAGAAACTGTGACCATTACACCACAAGACACCCGCTGGGTGGGCGCCTGGTGGCTCGGGTTCCTGGTGGCCGGAGTCCTCACACTGATTTCGGGGATTCCTTTTTGTTTCCTGCCCAGGAGTATAAAGAGGAAGGCAGCGCAGCCCTCCCCCGAGGAGCAGAAGCTTAAAGAGGCGGAGACGTCATATGACGAGTATCACAAGAAGGCCACGGTGAAAGGTGAGACCGTCCTGCCCAGCCACATATCCCAGGGGTGAGCGGGCCCCGGGGTCATCTCAAATATGGTGAGGAATGAAGGTGGGAGAGCTGCAGGACTTTCCAGGGAGTCACATCTGATAATTCTCTGTAGGTTCCCCAATAGCACCTGTAGGGGCGGGGTTATCCTGATGAATATTCTTCCCTCCCCCGCAGGCTTCTTCCTCGCCCTGAAGTCCTTGGCTTGTAATCGTCTCTACGCCATCTTGATCATCTTCACCCTCCTGCAGATGAACAGTTTCCTGGGATTTATGACCCATAAACCCAAGTACATGGAGCAGCAGTACGGCCAGTCCATCTCCAACTCCAACCTCATCACCGGTGAGTGGTCAGCGCAGATCACATGACCTTTATAGGTGCGGAGAGGTGGTGATCGCAACGGGACCTGCACAGGAATGTACATAGTAATAATCCGAATCATAACTAGACCCCAGACCCCTAATAATAACCAGACCCCTAATAATAACCAGACCCCAGTGGTCAGCGCAGGTCACATGACCTTTATAGGTACGGAGAGGTGGTGATTGCAACGGGACCTGCACAGGAATGTACATAGTAATAATCCGAATAATAACCAGACCCCAGACCCTCTAATAATAACCAGACCCCTAATAATAACCAGACCCCAGACCCCTAATAATAACCAGACCCCAGACCCCTAATAATAACCAGACCCCTAATAATAACCAGACCCCCTAATAATATCAGACCCCAGTGGTCAGCGCAGGTCACATGACCTTTATAGGTACGGAGAGGTGGTGATTGCAACGGGACCTGCACAGGAATGTACATAGTAATAATCCGAATAATAACCAGACCCCAGACCCTCTAATAATAACCAGACCCCTAATAATAACCAGACCCCAGACCCCTAATAATAACCAGACCCCAGACCCTTAATAATAACCAGACCCCTAATAATAACCAGACCCCTAATAATAACCAGACCCCAGACCCCTAATAATAACCAGACCCCCTAATAATAACCAGACCCCAGACCCCTAATAATAACCAGACCCCAGACCCTTAATAATAACCAGACCCCTAATAATAACCAGACCCCAGACCCCTAATAATAACCAGACCCCCTAATAATAACCAGACCCCAGACCCCCTAATAATAACCAGACCCCAGACCCCCTAATAATAACCAGACCCCATACCCCTAATAATAACCAGACCCCAGACCCCTAATAATAACCAGACCCCCTAATAATAACCAGACCCCCTAATAATAACCAGACCCCCTAATAATAACCAGACCCCATACCCCTAATAATAACCAGACCCCAGACCCCTAATAATAACCAGACCCCAGACCCCCTAATAATACCCAGACCCCTAATAATATCAGACCCCAGACCCCTAATAATAACCAGATCCCCTAATAATAATAACCAGACCCCAGACCCCTAATAATAACCAGACCCCTAATAATAACCAGACCCCAGACCCCTAATAATATCAGACCCCTAATAATATCAGACCCCTAATAATAACCAGACCCCTAATAATAACCAGACCCCCTAATGATAACCAGACCCCTATTAATATACAGACCCCAGACCCATTGTCCGCTCTGTGTATACAGCTCCCATGTACAGCCGGGTCCCCATAGCAAGACAAAGACTCCAATAAGCAGAGAAAGGGAAAAGAAATGAAACATGTTGAGGTCAATCATAATACCCCAGAGATATGCTGTCTGTAAAGGAAAATTTAATTAACAGGCCAAGATGGGCCTCCGCCATCTCTGACCTGGAGAACCACAAGACACATGGTGGTCGTGTATCAAAATGGATTCTGGTTTAATGGTGGCTAGAACAAAGTATATATCACATGGCATAGACAGAACAGGATTGGCTAGTATAATTAGCCTAACATCTATTGGTGGAGAAGTTTGTAACAATAGCCCTGATGCATATCTATTGGATAAGAAACTGGAGAGAGGTCACACCCCCCTGAAGGCTAGTTTTACTCTAAAATGGAGTCAGTGACCTCATGGTAGTCGCATGTATCAATCAAAATGGCAGCCATCAGCACATGTCTCAAATACACACCCTAGATGTCTATCTCATGGTATTCTAAAGACAATAGACATCCTTGTTGGAGACAATTAGCTTAATTACCCTTCTCTTGTCCCTTTATCTTTGGAAGGGTCTTTGGTCTTTGATCCTTTCCTAACAATGCCCCTAGTCCCTGCCGAACTGTCTCCATTTTAATTAGTTTCTTTGTAAGATAGCACAGTACATAGTGTCTTGCATAACCAGTCTGGCAAGATCCAAACTGCATCTCTCTGGGAGAGAGAGATGGACAGATAGAATAATCGCTGCCTCTACCTCTATACATAATTTTTCATAAGATATTATTAGCCCCCCACAATTCCCCCATTAAGACATATGTATTTGTATCAGATGAGTACATTCAACTAGCTCCCTAGCTGCCAGATCTTCTGGATTCCCCATCTGATACCCATACAAGGTCTTTCAATCATATCTATCTTTATCATAACATTTATTAAGACATATCAAAATTAACTTGAAAGAAAATACTATATACACAATATGCCCCTGGCAATTTGTACAATGTTTTGCCATATCCCCATTATCTTTTAGGAAAGCAAAACAAAAACAAATAATGTCCATTTCTTCATTCCTGCCGTGATTCAGGAATCTTTGTATAATGGGAAGCAGGTATCCTCCAATTTGACGGAGGTGGCAGTTGTCATCAGCACTTGGGAGGGGGCGTCTTTCTGATATGTCTTTTCACTATCACCCAATCACCACCTGCAAGCTATGTGCTCCTGGAAAAAATCAAAAGATCAAACGGGGTCTAGAATAGAAGAAAACGCCTGCTCATGTGTTACTTTCAGTCTTTGACACAAGTTCTGGACATAGCTGGCAGTACTTATCACACTTAAGTTGTGAAGTCTGGGGAAAATACAACCCTTAGTCTAAGCACCCTTCCATAAAGCACCTTGAGTGTGCACTTGAACCTTTTCTACTTTGCCTGAACTCTGCTCAATCCCCAATACATACATTATTTTATTCATTATTTCACCTGTGAAATGTGTCCCTCTATCAGACTCTGTTATCTCAGGTATCCCCAATCTACACACAAGCTCAGATATCAATTTCTTGGCAGTTACCTGCGTCGTTGCTCGGCTGATCCAACCTGAGAACAAATCCACACAGACCAACACACATTTGTACGTTCAGAGTCAGGCAATTGTATGTAATGGATACAGGGGTTTTGGTGTGCATGCGGTGTGTCTTAACTACCTGCCCTGGATTGTGTAGAGCACATATGTGACATGCTTTTACATGATTCCCTGCAGCCCTTCCAAAACCTGAGGCAAACTATAGTTTACCCACTAGTGACTCCATGGCATTTCAAGAGGCATGCACCTTACCGTGGGCCAAACCAGCCATTTGGGGGTACACTGATTTATCCCCCATTTTCACATTCCTTCACATTCTCTGGCACCAGCCTTTGTCCATTTCTCAATTTCCTCACCAGTCACCTTAGAGTACAGCCCCTTGGGGTCTGCTATTTTTCTCACCGGGTTGAGACCCTTCCATGGTAGTAGTACCGCTGCTCAATCAGCCTTCTCATTTCCAATACTCTCAGGGTCTCTTCCCTTTGTGTGAGCTCTGACTTTCACAATTGCCAACTGCTTAGGGAACAATATGGCCATATCTCAACTGACTGACTAAGTTTCCTTTCTTAATTGGCTTGCCCTGTGCCGTCAGGAAGTTCCTGGACCTCCATATTGGACCATAACCATGTGCAATGCCAAACGCATACCTGGAGTCAGTGTAAATGTTTGCTGTGCTATCAGGCTTCTATAAGGTCAGCCTCTTATACTGACATGTGTGGTGGAAGGGCTTCTTATACTATGGTGTCATGTATAATGACTACAGCATACCCTGTATTCAAATTTGCCTTTTTCTGTTAGGTACCTGGAACCGTCCACAAACATCTCATAGTCAGGATTCTCCAATGGGGCGTCAGTGACATGACCGAAGCCGCCTCTTCTGAGAGGGAGTTTAAAAATATCTCATCTACTAATATCTCATCATCTACTCCCCCCTTTGAATCATGAACTCCTACTGGTATAAGAGTTGCAGGATTCAAAAGTCAAATAACGCTGAAATGAGATGTTTGAGGAGGATGTAGAGCAAATTCCATGTTGCTCTATCTTGCCAAAGAAATATGACATCTGTCTATCTGTGTGAGGATTGCCTTACCACCGTTCTGATAGAGGAAAACACATCAGGTTCATGTCTGTCTATCTGTGGCACAAGAAAACAAATAAAAACAAAAAATTTTTTTATCAACATATCACAATAGTATGTTGTTGTATTTCATACACTGGTGGTTTTTGCTATCACTTCTTTTAGTTAAGGTGATACCAGACACTTCTAATTAGATTTCCAGTGTCTCACTTTTAAGCTATACAGGGCAATACAATACTCTATTTACCCTTTAGCCGTTATACAATAGGACTTTTGAGACCTAATTAAGACACTAATTAAGACATTCTGTTGTTTGAGGGTCCAGCCATTGTAAGTGGCTGGCTGGCTAAAACTTGCCAAACCTGTATTCAGACTTATTTATACAATCCTAAGTAAATTCAATTCTCTACAACTTCTAATTATTCCAGAATTACAACTAATTCATTAAATGCTCAAAATATATCAGCAGAGAAGGCAAAAACTTTAAGGGATCAAATCTATCTCCCCCCTCCCCCGTCATAACAAGAGTTTATACACAAAAACACATTACAGAGCAGATATCCGAGTAACTTCTAATCTACTTAGTCAGATGTCTATCACCTTGTAGCAAACAATGTCGCAGAAACACCACTTTTGTTTTGCAAAACTACGATTTATCTTTACCTGCGTGTACATATTAAGATAGCTCACATGCATTGCCTACCCCTTTATGGTGCCTAATCCCATATCAGAAGGATCATCTAAATAACAATGACTAAGTACATCTCATATTTACCAAAACACACATATATGTATTCAGCAATGGAAAGAAACTCATATCTACTTGTCACCCCCTCTGTGGGACTATCAGCATTCAATTTCTTCATCTGCTCCCTGTGGAGACTAAAAATGTAACAATACAAACATGGACAAACAGAGCATGTGCATATAGCAAACACATGTAACCTGTACATATACTTGACACACATATGGGCCCATTCACTTTCCATGCAAAGTTCACACTGGAGCTCCAGACAACACACATCCAATAAATCATAAAGGACTTGTCAAGTTTTCATATATTTTGTACAGTGATATCATCTTATTCTTTTTTTTTCCTACAAATAATCACAGGGTTAGTTATAATTCCTGCACAGCTCAATATTGAAGAAAAATAAACAAAACATGTGATTTAGATGCCTTCGTCTTCTCATCAATGTGTATATCACTGGAGAATAAACATAATAATGATTATCTAAAATTTATGCCATTAATCCAATTCTAAAGACATTAAATATGATTTAAACAGCCAATACTGACACCAACATTACATATTAATATCTTTGTGCAGTTTTTGAATATGTCTATGGCAAACCCCTCTCTTCTAATTACCACAGATGTTCAGAACCTTTTAAACTATATTTGAGGTTTTGCCTTAAGGACCAACTGCCAGAATTTTAACATTTTTTTTCTTTCTGAGATTCCAATCAAAGTTTTTACCACTGTTACACAAGGTTTAAAAATCAAATACTGGCATTTCTAAAAACAGCTTACACTATACAGTTACAAATTATTAAACCATATATTCATAATTCTCCATACATTATACCAATGATGTTACATCGTATCACTCATAGCTGAAATCTTAGCTACCTGCCGTGTCTCCCCTCCCCCCTTCTGTTGAATCCTAGCAAAACCTGTATCCTGTATACCTCTGCTGTCGAGATATAGGAGTCACACTGGGGGGAGGGGAGACCTTCATCATCACTCACATGGCACATCAACAACACAATGCCATGTGCAGAACGCATTGATCTTTTAACTGGACTGAGTGTGTGTCCACTATGCATTTCCTTACACTAAGGAAAATATACAAACACTTAATACCTTATTTCTGTAACCATTCCTTACTTAATTTGTTTTTCCAACTATCCAACATCTTATCAGCAGTTTCTCACCTCCATTTCTAACTGCTCTTTCCTTAAACTATCTCTTGGGTTGATTTCCATACTGGCTGACTCTGCACTCCTCCCATTCTGTTCTTCAATTAGAGCTTATTCCTCTTTGTAACTTATGCTCCTGTATCTGTCCTGCATGATCTAATCTCCATTGGTTCCCAACATTTACTATCAAACAATCCTATCTTAGGAACCCCTGCTCTCTTAAGGATTTTTATTTATTTATTTATTTTTTTTTCCCTTTTTCTTTTACTTGGGCGGCAACTTCTCTCTCTCTCTCTTTCTATTAGTTCATATGGGGTGTACCATATCTTAGAGGGTCCCTTCCCCATACTAGCTGATGGCCAGTCAGCCGTGAGCTTCCCACCCCTCTAGGGCAATTAAGACAATAGAGGGTCACTCTTGACTACTCGAGGGTCATACATATTTCTCCCCAGGGTCACACAGATCGCTCTGGGGGTCATGCCGACTTCTCTTAGTGGGATCTCCCAAACAGTCACTCTGTTTTCACTGAACTAATCTCTAATGTACAAGTTTCCGGTATCTGTGCTCAAGGCAAAACCTATTCCGAACACCCCTGAATCTTTACACGTACTTGCGCGGATTCTACTCAGTCCTTAGTGCTTAAACAAGGACTTTTCAATCACTCAGTATTAAGGATGGAGACTGACTCTCCCTTCTGTGCCTCCCTATACACTTTATAACAGATGTATCAATCAAATCACAGCATGGACAGTATACAAAGAATGAGGTATAACATTTCCACCCCCTTTACAGACAATATATTCTATTGGTTCTTCCGAGCTATATAAAAAAATGGCGTCGATTTTATACTATATGCAGCACTAACCTCACTTATCAACACACAGGATCCGGGACACGTAGGAACTCAGATTAATTACTTGGTAAAGCAAACGCTTACCTTTCTTTCAGCGCTGATTTATTCATCTGAGGTCCTCCGGGCCCGTCTCCAAATCGGTTGGTGAGTGGATCAGTACACTATCGGCTGCACATCAAACGATCATCAACGCCCTCACGTTGGGCGACAATTTCTGTCGGGGGAATCATAATACCCCAGAGATATGCTGTCTGTAAAGGAAAATTAATTAACAGGCCAAGATCAGCCTCCGCCATCTTGGCCTGGAGAACCACAAGACACATGGTGGTCGTGTATCAAAATGGATTCTGGTTTAATGGTGGCTAGAACAAAGTATATATCACATGGCATAGACAGAACAGGATTGGCTAGTATAATTAGCCTAACATCTATTGGTGGAGAAGTTTGTAACAATAGCCCTGATGCAAATCTATTGGATAAGAAACTGGAGAGAGGTCACACCCCCCTGAAGGCTAGCTCTACTCTAAAATGGAGTCAGTGACCTCATGGTAGCCGCATGTATCAATCAAAATGGCAGCCATCAGCACATGTCTCAAATACACATCCTAGATGTCTATCTCATGGTATTTTAAAGACAATAGACATCCTTGTTGGAGACAATTAGCTTAATTACCCTTCTCTTGTCCCTTTATCTTTGGAAGGGTCTTTGGTCTTTGATCCTTTCCTAACAATGCCCCTAGTCCCTGCCGAACTGTCTCCATTTTAATTAGTTTCTTTGTAAGATAGCACAGTGCATAGTGTCTCGCATAACCAGTCTGGCAAGATCCAAACTGCATCTCTCTGGGAGAGAGATGGACAGATGGAATAATCGCTGCCTCTACCTCTATACATAATTTTTCATAAGATATTATTAGCCCCCCACAAACACAAAGTCTAATAGACAGAGAGAAGACTTACAGAGGAGAGGGGCAGTACTTACAGAGGAGAGGGGCAGGACTTACAGAGGAGAGGGGCAGCACTTACAGAGGAGAGGGGCTGCACTTACAGAGGAGAGGGGCAGTACTTACAGAGGATAGGGGCAGCACTTACAGAGGATAGGGGCAGGACTTACAGAGGAGAGGGGCAGCACTTACAGAGGATAGGGGCAGCACTTACAGAGGATAGGGGCAGGACTTACAGAGGAGAGGGGCAGCACTTACAGAGGAGAGGGGCTGCACTTACAGAGGAGAGGGGCAGCACTTACAGAGGAGAGGGGCAGCACTTACAGAGGAGAGGGGCAGCACTTACATAGGAGAGGGGCAGGACTTACAGAGGAGAGGGGCAGGACTTACAGAGGATAGGGGCAACACTTACAGAGGATAGGGGCAGCACTTACAGAGGAGAGGGGCAGTACTTACAGAGGAGAGGGGCAGTACTTACAGAGGAAAGGGGCAGCACTTACAGAGGAGAGGGGCTGCACTTACAGAGGAGAGGGGCAGCACTTACAGAGGAGAGGGGCAGCACTTACAGAGGAGAGGGGCAGCACTTACAGAGGAGAGGGGCAGCACTTACATAGGAGAGGGGCAGGACTTACAGAGGAGAGGGGCAGGACTTACATAGGAGAGGGGCAGGACTTACAGAGGAGAGGGGCAGGACTTACAGAGGAGAGGGGCAGCACTTACATAGGAGAGGGGCAGGACTTACAGAGGAGAGGGGCAGGACTTACAGAGGATAGGGGCAACACTTACAGAGGATAGGGGCAGCACTTACAGAGGAGAGGGGCAGTACTTACAGAGGAAAGGGGCAGCACTTACAGAGGAGAGGGGCTGCACTTACAGAGGAGAGGGGCAGCACTTACAGAGGAGAGGGGCTGCACTTACAGAGGAGAGGAGCAGCACTTACAGAGGAGAGGGGCAGGACTTACAGAGGATGGGGGCTGCACTTATAGAGGAGAGGGGCAGCACTTACATAGGAGAGGGGCAGGACTTACAGAGGAGAGGGGCAGGACTTACAGAGGATAGGGGCAACACTTACAGAGGAGAGGGGCAGCACTTGCAGAGGAGAGGAGCAGCACTTACAGAGGAGAGGGGCAGCACTTACAGAGGATAGGGGCAGCACTTACAGAGGAGAGGGGCAGCACTTACAGAGGAGAGGGGCAGCACTTACAGAGGATGGGGGCAGCACTTACAGAGGAGAGGGGCAGGACTTACACAGGATGGGGCTGCACTTACAGAGGACTGTGATTTTTTTGTTCAGGAGCTTCTACCATGTCTGCGGCCGCTCTGGGCATGCTCCTGGGAGGTCTGCTGATGAAGAAGTACAGGTTTGGGTTACTGTCAGCCTCTAAATTGGTCTTTATCACTACCTTTGTGGCCTTCCTCATGTCTCTGTCTATCTTCCTGATTGGCTGTGAGAACAGTGAGGTGGCCGGGATCACCGTGTCATATGATGGGTAAGTTCTGGGCTTATTATACTAATGGGGGGGTCAGATAAGGGGGGGCGGGGTCTGACATCTTATATTATATCATAGGAGTAGACTGGAGACATTAGGGGACAATCGCCTCTTCTCCTCCTGTAACGCCGACTGTAGCTGTTCCTCCCAGCAGTGGGATCCGGTGTGCGGGGCCAATAATATCACCTACTTGTCAGCCTGTCTGGCCGGCTGTAAGTCATCCACAGGCTCTGGAAGGAACATGGTGAGTGTGACCTGTCACCGACAACTGGAGAGCAAGAGTCAGCCCAGAGTAGTCAGTGGGATGTATATACTAGTCAGTGGGATGTATATACTAGTCAGTGGGATGTATATACTAGTCAGTGGGATGTATATACTAGTCAGTGGGATGTATATACTAGTCAGTATATAACAGTGGGATGTATAGTATAATCTGATATCGGGTTATTACAGGTCTACCAGAACTGCTCATGTATAGAAGCTATGGGTATCCCATCTATAAATTCCTCCGTCACGCTCGGCTCGTGTCCTCGCAGCGATACTTGTGGCACAATGTTCCTCATCTATATCATTGTTCAGGCGTTGATCTCTTTTATATATGGGATTGGTGCGTCAGCCGGATTCGTCATCATCCTCTGGTGAGTCCCCACATTGATGGTAGATGTTTCATTAATAGTGAAGTGGAAAAAAAAACCATTGGATTTATGAAAGCAGAAAGTACTTACAAATACAGAAGAGAGACTGAGACACAGTACTATCTGTACCTATATCATATACAGGGAGAGACAGGGAGACAGTACTATCTGTACCTACATCATATACAGGGAGAGACAGGGAGACAGTACTATATGTACCTACATCATATACAGGAGAGACAGGGAGACAGTACTATCTGTACCTATATCATATACAGGGAGAGACAGGGAGACAGTACTATCTGTACCTACATCATATACAGAAGAGACAGGGAGACAGTACTATCTGTACCTATATCATATACAGGGAGAGACAGGGAGGCAGTACTATCTGTACCTATATCATATACAGGGAGAGACAGGGAGACAGTACTATCTGTACCTACATCATATACAGAAGAGACAGGGAGACAGTACTATCTGTACCTATATGATATACAGGGAGAGACAGGGAGACAGTACTATCTGTACCTACATCATATACAGAAGAGACAGGGAGACAGTACTATCTGTACCTATATCATATACAGGGAGAGACAGGGAGACAGTACTATCTGTACCTAGATCATATACAGAAGAGACAGGGAGACAGTACTATCTGTACCTACATCATATACAGAAGAGACAGGGAGACAGTACTATCTGTACCTACATCATATATAGAAGAGATAGTACTGTCTCCCTATCTCTTCTATATATGATGTAGGTACAGATAGTACTGTCTCCCTATCTGTACCTACATCATATATAGAAGAGACAGGGAGACAGTACTATCTGTACCTACATCATATATAGAAGAGAGACAGGGAGGCAGTACTATCTGTACCTACATCATATATAGAAGAGACAGGGAGACAGTACTATCTGTACCTACATCATATACAGAAGAGAGACAGGGAGGCAGTACTATCTGTACCTACATCATATACAGAAGAGACAGGGATACAGTACTATCTGTACCTACATCATATATAGAAGAGAAAAGGAGATAGTACTATCTGTACCTACATCATATACAGGAGAGACAGGGAGACAGTACTATCTGTACCTATATTATATACAGGGAGAGACAGGAAGACAGTACTATCTGTACCTACATCATATACAGAAGAGACAGGGAGGCAGTACTATCTCTACCTATATCATATACAGGGAGAGACAGGGAGGCAGTACTATCTGTACCTATATCATATACAGGGAGAGACAGTGTGACAGTACTATCTGTACCTACATCATATACAGGGAGAGACAGGGAGGCAGTACTATCTGTACCTACATCATATATAGAAGAGACAGGGAGGCAGTACTATCTGTACCTATATCATATACAGGGAGAGACAGGGAGACAGTACTATCTGTACCTACATCATATATAGAAGAGACAGGGAGACAGTACTATCTGTACCTATATCATATACAGGGAGAGACAGGGAGGCAGTACTATCTGTACCTATATCATATACAGGGAGAGACAGGGAGGCAGTACTATCTGTACCTATATCATATACAGGGAGAGACAGGGAGGCAGTACTATCTGTACCTATATTATATCCAGGAGTAAGATAGGGAGACAGTACTATCTGTACCTACATCATATACAGAAGAGAGACAGGGAGACAGTACTATCTGTACCTACATCATATACAAAAGAGAGAAAGGGAAGCAGTACTATCTGTACCTACATCATATACAGAAGAGAGACAGGGAGGCAGTACTATCTGTACCTATATTATATACAGGAGTGAGACAGGGAGGCAGTACTATCTGTACCTATATCATATACAGGGAGAGACAGGGAGGCAGTACTATCTGTACCTATGTTATATCCAGGAGTGAGATAGGGAGACAGTACTATCTGTACCTACATCATATACAGAAGAGAGAAAGGGAGGCAGTACTATCTGTACCTACATCATATACAGAAGAGAGACAGGGAGACAGTACTATCTGTACCTACATCATATACAAAAGAGAGAAAGGGAAGCAGTACTATCTGTACCTACATCATATACAGAAGAGAGACAGGGAGGCAGTACTATCTGTACCTATATTATATACAGGAGTGAGACAGGGAGGCAGTACTATCTGTACCTACATCATATATAGAAGAGACAAGGAGGCAGTACTATCTATACCTACATCATATATAGAAGAGACAGGGAGACAGTACTATCTGTACCTGCATCATATACAGAAGAGAGAAAGGGAGGCAGTACTATCTGTACCTGCATCATATACAGAAGAGAGACAGGGAGACAGGACTCTCTGTACCTACATCATATACAGAAGAGACAGGGAGACAGTACTATCTGTACCTGCATCATATACAGAAGAGAGAAAGGGAGGCAGTACTATCTGTACCTGCATCATATACAGAAGAGACAGGGAGACAGTACTATCAGTACCTATATTATATACAGGAGTCAGACAGGGAGACAGTACTATCTGTACCTACATCATATATAGAAGAGAGACAGGGAGGAAGTACTATCTGTACCTACATCATATATAGAAGAGAGAAAGGGAGGAAGTACTATCTGTACCTACATCATATATAGAAGAGAGACATTTAGGCAGTACTATCTGTACCTACATCATATACAGAAGAGAGACAGGGAGACAGTACTATCTGTACCTACATCATATATAGAAGAGAGACATTTAGGCAGTACTATCTGTACCTACATCATATACAGAAGAGAGACAGGGAGACAGTACTATCTGTACCTACATCATATATAGAAGAGACAGGGAGGCAGTACTATCTGTACCTACATCATATATAGAAGAGACAGGGAGGCAGTACTATCTGTACCTACATCATATATAGAAGAGACAGGGAGACAGTACTATCTGTACCTACATCATATACAGAAGAGACAGGGAGGTAGTAATATCTGTACCTACATCATATACAGAAGAGACAGGGAGGCAATACTATCTGTACCTACCTCATATATAGAAGAGACAGGGAGACAGTACTACCTGTACCTACATCATATATAGAAGAGACAGGGAGGCAGTACTATCTGTACCTACATCATATATAGAAGAGACAGGGAGACAGTACTATCTGTACCTACCTCATATATAGAAGAGACAGGGAGGCAGTACTATCTGTACCTACCTCATATATAGAAGAGACAGGGAGGCAGTACTATCTGTACCTACACCATATATAGAAGAGACAGGGAGGCAGTACTATCTGTACCTACCTCATATATAGAAGAGACAGGGAGGCAGTACTATCTGTACCTACATCATATATAGAAGAGACAGGGAGACAGTACTATCTGTACCTACCTCATATATAGAAGAGACAGGGAGACAGTACTATCTGTACGTACATCATATATAGAAGAGACAGGGAGACAGTACTATCTGTACCTACCTCATATATAGAAGAGACAGGGAGGCAGTACTATCTGTACCTACATCATATATAGAAGAGACAGGGAGACAGTACTATCTGTACCTACATCATATATAGAAGAGACAGGGAGACAGTACTATCTGTACCTACCTCATATATAGAAGAGACAGGGAGACAGTACTATCTGTACCTACATCATATACAGAAGAGACAGGGAGACAGTACTATCTGTACCTACCTCATAAATAGAAGAGACAGGGAGACAGTACTATCTGTACCTACATCATATATAGAAGAGACAGGGAGACAGTACTATCTGTACCTACCTCATATATAGAAGAGACAGGGAGGCAGTACTATCTGTACCTACATCATATATAGAAGAGACAGGGAGACAGTACTATCTGTACCTACATCATATATAGAAGAGACAGTGAGACAGTACTATCTGTACCTACCTCATATATAGAAGAGACAGGGAGACAGTACTATCTGTACCTACATCATATACAGAAGAGACAGGGAGACAGTACTATCTGTACCTACCTCATATATAGAAGAGACAGGGAGACAGTACTATCTGTACCTACATCATATACAGAAGAGAGCCAGGGAGACAGTACTATCTGTACCTACATCATATACAGAAGAGAGCCAGGGAGACAGTACTATCTGTCTAGATGCTGTGTGGAGTTTTCAGTTTTGTGCACCACCTGCTTGTCCTACTTATTTCTTACTTGTTTTTGGTGTAATCTTCTCACGTTATTACTTGTAACCCGCAAAGTCTCTGCCCCCCTGCAGGTGTATCTCTCCAGAGCTGAAGTCCCTGGGGATCGGTGTCTACATGTTACTGATCAGGACACTAGGTAAGTGGAGACCACATACCTGTAATCAGGAGCCCTGCAACAGTGACAGTCACCCCCATAACAGTGACAGCCATAGCACCCCGATAACAGTGACAGCCACAGCACCCCCATAAAAGTGACAGCCAGAGCACCCCCATAACAGTGACAGCCACAGCCCCCCCATAACAGTGACAGCCACAGCCCCCCCATAACAGTGACAGCCACAGTCCCCCATAACAGTGACAGCCACAGCCCCCCCATAACAGTGACAGCCACGCCCCCCCATAACAGTGACAGCCTCCCCCCCATAACAGTGACAGCCACGCCCCCCCCATAACAGTGACAGCCACAGCCCCCCCATAACAGTGACAGCCACAGCACCCCCATAACAGTGACAGAGCACCCCCATAACAGTGACAGCCAGAGCCCTCCATAACAGTGACAGCCACAGCCCCCCCATAACAGTGACAGCCACAGCCCCCCCATAACAGTGACAGCCAGAGCCCCCCCATAACAGTGACAGAGCACCCCCATAACAGTGACAGCCCCCCCCCATAACAGTGACAGCCACGCCCCCCCCATAACAGTGACAGCCACAGCCCCCCCATAACAGTGACAGCCACAGCACCCCCATAACAGTGACAGAGCACCCCCATAACAGTGACAGCCAGAGCCCTCCATAACAGTGACAGCCACAGCCCCCCCATAACAGTGACAGCCACAGCCCCCCCATAACAGTGACAGCCAGAGCCCCCCCATAACAGTGACAGCCACAGCCCCCCCATAACAGTGACAGCCACAGCCCCCCTCTATAACAGTGACAGCCACGGCACCCCCATAACAGTGACAGCCACAGCCCCCCCATAACAGTGACAGCCCCCCCCCCATAACAGTGACAGCCACAGCCCCCCCCATAACAGTGACAGCCACAGCCCCCCCATAACAGTGACAGCCACAGCCCCCCCATAACAGTGACAGCCACAGCCCCCCCATAACAGTGACAGCCCCCCCCATAATAGTGACACCCACAGCCCCCCATAACAGTGACAGCCCCCCCCCCCCCCATAATAGTGACAGCCACAGGTGAGCAGAGACACTCTGGCATTGGTGTGGCCCTCTGTAAAGCTGTGAATGGGGCCCATTCTGGAGGCCGATGGATCGGGGGGCCCCTCTCCTATGGTGGGCTCATCCTATGGGGCGTTTCCTCTCTAACCCTGTCTCCGGTTTATCTACAGCTGGAATCCCATCTCCGGTTTATTTTGGGGCTCTCATTGACAGGACCTGCCTAAAGTGGGGGACAACACTATGTGGGGGGCGAGGGGCCTGCCGAATGTATGACACCCACTCCTTAAGGTAATGGGGCTTGTGTGAGAATCTGAAGAGTGGGATCTATAGGGCGGTGGGGTCACAGTGAGGGGTGAGATTGGGGGGCTCAGTATTATATATAGGGCGGTGGGGTCACAGTGAGGGGTGAGATTGGGGGCTCAGTATTATATATAGGGCGGTGGGGTCACAGTGAGGGGTGAGATTGGGGGGCTCAGTATTATATATAGGGCGGTGGGGTCACAGTGAGGGGTGAGATTGGGGGGCTCAGTATTATATATAGGGCGGTGGGGTCACAGTGAGGGGTGAGATTGGGGGCTCAGTATTATATATAGGGCGGTGGGGTCACCGTGAGGGGTGAGATTGGGGGGCTCAGTATTATATATAGGGCGGTGGGGTCACAGTGAGGGGTGAGATTGGGGGCTCAGTATTATATAGGGTGGTGGGGTCACAGTGAGGGGTGAGATTGGGGGCTCAGTATTATATATAGGGCGGTGGGGTCACAGTGAGGGGTGAGATTGGGGGCTCAGTATTATATAGGGTGGTGGGGTCACAGTGAGGGGTGAGATTGGGGGGCTCAGTATTATATATAGGGCGGTGGGGTCACAGTGAGGGGTGAGATTGGGGGGCTCAGTATTATATATAGGGCGGTGGGGTCACAGTGAGGGGTGAGATTGGGGGGCTCAGTATTATATAGGGCGGTGGGGTCACAGTGAGGGGTGAGATTGGGGGGCTCAGTATTATATATAGGGCGGTGGGGTCACAGTGAGGGGTGAGATTGGGGGGCTCAGTATTATATATAGGGCGGTGGGGTCACAGTGAGGGGTGAGATTGGGGGGCTCAGTGTTATATATAGGGCGGTGGGGTCACAGTGAGGAGTGAGATTGGGGGGCTCAGTATTATATAGGGCGGTGGGGTCACAGTGAGGAGTGAGATTGGGGGGCTCAGTATTATATAGGGCGGTGGGGTCACAGTGAGGGGTGAGATTGGGGGGCTCAGTATTATATATAGGGCAGTGGGGTCACAGTGAGGGGTGAGATTGGGGGGCTCAGTATTATATATAGGGCGGTGGGGTCACAGTGAGGGGTGAGATTGGGGGCTCAGTATTATATAGGGCGGTGGGGTCACAGTGAGGGGTGAGATTGGGGGGCTCAGTATTATATATAGGGCAGTGGGGTCACAGTGAGGGGTGAGATTGGGGGGCTCAGTATTATATAGGGCGGTGGGGTCACAGTGAGGGGTGAGATTGGGGGCTCAGTATTATATAGGGCGGTGGGGTCACAGTGAGGGGTGAGATTGGGGGGCTCAGTATTATATATAGGGCGGTGGGGTCACAGTGAGGAGTGAGATTGGGGGGCTCAGTATTATATATAGGGCGGTGGGGTCACAGTGAGGGGTGAGATTGGGGGGCTCAGTATTATATATAGGGTGGTGGGGTCACAGTGAGGGGTGAGATTGGGGGGCTCAGTATTATATATAGGGTGGTGGGGTCACAGTGAGGGGTGAGATTGGGGGGCTCAGTATTATATATAGGGCGGTGGGGTCACAGTGAGGGGTGAGATTGGGGGGCTCAGTGTTATATATAGGGCGGTGGGGTCACAGTGAGGGGTGAGATTGGGGGCTCAGTATTATATATAGGGCGGTGGGGTCACAGTGAGGGGTGAGATTGGGGGGCTCAGTGTTATATATAGGGTGGTGGGGTCACAGTGAGGGGTGAGATTGGGGGGCTCAGTATTATATATAGGGCGGTGGGGTCACAGTGAGGGGTGAGATTGGGGGGCTCAGTATTATATATAGGGCGGTGGGGTCACAGTGAGGGGTGAGATTGGGGGGCTCAGTATTATATAGGGCGGTGGGGTCACAGTGAGGGGTGAGATTGGGGGGCTCAGTATTATATAGGGCGGTGGGGTCACAGTGAGGGGTGAGATTGGGGGCTCAGTATTATATAGGGCGGTGGGGTCACAGTGAGGGGTGAGATTGGGGGGCTCAGTATTATATATAGGGCGGTGGGGTCACAGTGAGGGGTGAGATTGGGGGGCTCAGTATTATATATAGGGTGGTGGGGTCACAGTGAGGGGTGAGATTGGGGGGCTCAGTATTATATAGGGCGGTGGGGTCACAGTGAGGGGTGAGATTGGGGGGCTCAGTATTATATAGGGCGGTGGGGTCACAGTGAGGGGTGAGATTGGGGGGCTCAGTATTATATATAGGGCGGTGGGGTCACAGTGAGGGGTGAGATTGGGGGGCTCAGTATTATATATAGGGTGGTGGGGTCACAGTGAGGGGTGAGATTGGGGGGCTCAGTATTATATATAGGGCGGTGGGGTCACAGTGAGGGGTGAGATTGGGGGCTCAGTATTATATATAGGGTGGTGGGGTCACAGTGAGGGGTGAGATTGGGGGGCTCAGTATTATATATAGGGCGGTGGGGTCACAGTGAGGGGTGAGATTGGGGGGCTCAGTATTATATATAGGGTGGTGGGGTCACAGTGAGGGGTGAGATTGGGGGGCTCAGTATTATATATAGGGCGGTGGGGTCACAGTGAGGGGTGAGATTGGGGGGCTCAGTATTATATATAGGGTGGTGGGGTCACAGTGAGGGGTGAGATTGGGGGGCTCAGTATTATATATAGGGCGGTGGGGTCACAGTGAGGGGTGAGATTGGGGGGCTCAGTATTATATAGGGCGGTGGGGTCACAGTGAGGAGTGAGATTGGGGGGCTCAGTATTATATAGGGCGGTGGGGTCACAGTGAGGGGTGAGATTGGGGGGCTCAGTATTATATATAGGGTGGTGGGGTCACAGTGAGGGGTGAGATTGGGGGGCTCAGTATTATATATAGGGCGGTGGGGTCACAGTGAGGGGTGAGATTGGGGGGCTCAGTATTATATATAGGGTGGTGGGGTCACAGTGAGGGGTGAGATTGGGGGCTCAGTATTATATATAGGGCGGTGGGGTCACAGTGAGGGGTGAGATTGGGGGGCTCAGTATTATATATAGGGTGGTGGGGTCACAGTGAGGGGTGAGATTGGGGGGCTCAGTATTATATATAGGGCGGTGGGGTCACAGTGAGGAGTGAGATTGGGGGGCTCAGTATTATATAGGGCGGTGGGGTCACAGTGAGGGGTGAGATTGGGGGGCTCAGTATTATATATAGGGCGGTGGGGTCACAGTGAGGGGTGAGATTGGGGGGCTCAGTGTTATATAGGGTGGTGGGGTCACAGTGAGGGGTGAGATTGGGGGGCTCAGTATTATATATAGGGCGGTGGGGTCACAGTGAGGGGTGAGATTGGGGGGCTCAGTGTTATATAGGGTGGTGGGGTCACAGTGAGGGGTGAGATTGGGGGGCTCAGTATTATATATAGGGTGGTGGGGTCACAGTGAGGGGTGAGATTGGGGGGCTCAGTATTATATAGGGCGGTGGGGTCACAATGAGGGGAGAGATTGGGGGGCTCAGTATTATATATAGGGCGGTGGGGTCACAGTGAGGGGTGAGATTGGGGGGCTCAGTATTATATATAGGGTGGTGGGGTCACAGTGAGGGGTGAGATTGGGGGGCTCAGTGTTATATAGGGTGGTGGGGTCACAGTGAGGGGTGAGATTGGGGGGCTCAGTGTTATATAGGGCGGTGGGGTCACAGTGAGGGGTGAGATTGGGGGGCTCAGTATTATATATAGGACGGTGGGGTCACAGTGAGGGGTGAGATTGGGGGGCTCAGTATTATATATATAGGGCGGTGGGGTCACAGTGAGGGGTGAGATTGGGGGGCTCAGTATTATATATAGGACGGTGGGGTCACAGTGAGGGGTGAGATTGGGGGGCTCAGTATTATAGGGCGGTGGGGTCACAGTGAGGGGTGAGATTGGGGGGCTCAGTATTATATATATAGGGCGGTGGGGTCACAGTGAGGGGTGAGATTGGGGGGCTCAGTGTTATATAGGGTGGTGGGGTCACAGTGAGGGGTGAGATTGGGGGGCTCAGTGTTATATATAGGGCGGTGGGGTCACAGTGAGGGGTGAGATTGGGGGGCTCAGTATTATATAGGGCGGTGGGGTCACAGTGAGGGGTGAGATTGGGGGGCTCAGTATTATATATAGGGCGGTGGGGTCACAGTGAGGGGTGAGATTGGGGGCTCAGTATTATATATAGGGCGGTGGGGTCACAGTGAGGGGTGAGATTGGGGGGCTCAGTATTATATAGGGTGGTGGGGTCACAGTGAGGGGTGAGATTGGGGGGCTCAGTGTTATATAGGGTGGTGGGGTCACAGTGAGGGGTGAGATTGGGGGTCTCAGTATTATATAGGGCGGTGGGGTCACAGTGAGGGGTGAGATTGGGGGGCTCAGTATTATATATAGGGCGGTGGGGTCACAGTGAGGGGTGAGATTGGGGGGCTCAGTGTTATATAGGGTGGTGGGGTCACAGTGAGGGGTGAGATTGGGGGCTCAGTATTATATAGGGCGGTGGGGTCACAGTGAGGGGTGAGATTGGGGGGCTCAGTATTATATAGGGCGGTGGGGTCACAGTGAGGGGTGAGATTGGGGGGCTCAGTATTATATATAGGGCGGTGGGGTCACAGTGAGGGGTGAGATTGGGGGGCTCAGTGTTATATAGGGTGCTGGGGTCACAGTGAGGGGTGAGATTGGGGGGCTCAGTATTATATATAGGGCGGTGGGGTCACAGTGAGGGGTGAGATTGGGGGGCTCAGTGTTATATAGGGTGGTGGGGTCACAGTGAGGGGTGAGATTGGGGGGCTCAGTATTATATAGGGCGGTGGGGTCACAGTGAGGGGTGAGATTGGGGGGCTCAGTGTTATATAGGGCGATGGGGTCACAGTGAGGGGTGAGATTGGGGGGCTCAGTGTTATATATAGGGCGGTGGGGTCACAATGAGGGGAGAGATTGGGGGGCTCAGTGTTATATATAGGGCGGTGGGGTCACAGTGAGGGGTGAGATTGGGGGGCTCAGTATTATATAGGGTGGTGGGGTCACAGTGAGGGGTGAGATTGGGGGGCTCAGTATTATATATAGGGCGGTGGGGTCACAGTGAGGGGTGAGATTGGGGGCTCAGTATTATATATAGGGCGGTGGGGATAGGGCGGTGGGGTCACAGTGAGGGGTGAGATTGGGGGGCTCAGTATTATATAGGGCGGTGGGGTCACAGTGAGGGGTGAGATTGGGGGGCTCAGTGTTATATAGGGTGGTGGGGTCACAGTGAGGGGTGAGATTGGGGGGCTCAGTATTATATAGGGCGGTGGGGTCACAGTGAGGGGTGAGATTGGGGGGCTCAGTGTTATATAGGGCGGTGGGGGTCACAGTGAGGGGTGAGATTGGGGGGCTCAGTATTATATATAGGGCGGTGGGGTCACAGTGAGGGGTGAGATTGGGGGGCTCAGTATTATATATAGGGTGGTGGGGTCACAGTGAGGGGTGAGATTGGGGGGCTCAGTATTATATATAGGGCGGTGGGGTCACAGTGAGGAGTGAGATTGGGGGGCTCAGTATTATATAGGGCGGTGGGGTCACAGTGAGGGGTGAGATTGGGGGGCTCAGTGTTATATAGGGCGGTGGGGTCACAGTGAGGGGTGAGATTGGGGGGCTCAGTGTTATATAGGGTGGTGGGGTCACAGTGAGGGGTGAGATTGGGGGGCTCAGTGTTATATAGGGCGGTGGGGTCACAGTGAGGGGTGAGATTGGGGGCTCAGTATTATATATAGGGCGGTGGGGTCACAGTGAGGGGTGAGATTGGGGGGCTCAGTATTATATATAGGGCGGTGGGGTCACAGTGAGGGGTGAGATTGGGGGGCTCAGTATTATATAGGGTGGTGGGGTATGTAGGATGACTGGAGTGCTGAAGGGTCCTTATACTGTCCCCTGACTCCCCGTTCCCCTCCCCCGCAGGTACACCTTCCAGGGTCTCACTGACGCCATTTGGGCGCTCTCCTTCGTTTTTTTCATCTACTTTATGTTTCTGGTGAAGAAGAAGTTTCCAGAGAAAAAAGAGAAAGAGCAAGAAGAAAATCAGAACCCCGAAAACACCCGAAGAGGAGAGCGGGGCCCCCCCGAAATCCAGAGACAGACTTTTCTATAGAAGAGGGGTGATGAGGGTCGCAGTCCCGGGGAGAGGAGTCAGTGTTCAGGATTTTCTCTTATTTGATTTTAGTTCTTTCTCTTCATTATAAACTTTATAAAATAAATTTCTATCCAACCCCTGAGCCCCGGCCTGGTCTGGGCCCCTAGAGCTCCCGCTCTGTGCACCGCGCTATACTGCCCACTGCTGGACGCCGCCTATACGACACTCTCCAGAGGCTTCTCCCTCCACTCCTGCCCTTGTACATGGTTACTGAAGGCCTCCGGATTAGGAGGGTACTATAGCCCAGTCTCACACAGAGGGGCCCAGGCTTGGCAGTCTCTAATCTCTAAGAGAAGGCCCAGGCGTTGTTGTCACTGTTGTCCCAAGGAGGGCTCAGGCTCTGCGGTCACCAGTCTTTGAGAGGGCTCAGGCTCTGCGGTCACCAGTCTTTGAGAGGGCTCAGGCTCTGCGGTCACCAGTCTTTGAGAGGGCTCAGGCTCTGCGGTCACCAGTCTTTGAGAGGCCTCAGGCTTGGCGGTCACCAGTCTTTGAGAGGGCTCAGGCTTGGCGGTCACCAGTCTTTGAGAGGGCTCAGGCTTAGCGGTCACCAGTCTTTAAGAGGGCTCAGGCTTGGCGGTCACCAGTCTTTGAGAGGGCTCAGGCTTAGCGGTCACCAGTCTTTGAGAGGGCTCAGGCTTGGCGGTCACCAGTCTTTGAGAGGGCTCAGGCTTGGCGGTCACCAGTCTTTGAGAGGGCTCAGGCTTAGCGGTCACCAGTCTTTGAGAGGGCTCAGGCTTGGCGGTCACCAGTCTCTCAGATAGGGTCAAGGCTTGTTGCTACCAGTCTCACTCGTGTCTCAGTTGTAGCAGGCTGGCTGTCAGGTCACAACATACAAGCAAGTATAATAGACATTTCTCATAGGATTATCTGACAGCGTGTCCCACCAGTTATCTGCACACGGGCGTATTCTCTCAGAGTGACCATCAGGGAGACAGTACTATCTGTACCTACATCATATATAGAAGAGACAGGGAGGCAGTACTATCCGTACCTACATCATATACAGAAGAGAGCCAGGGAGACAGTACTATCTGTACCTACATCATATATAGAAGAGACAGGGAGACAGTACTATCTGTACCTACATCATATATAGAAGAGACAGGGAGGCAGTACTATCCGTACCTACATCATATACAGAAGAGAGACAGGGAGACAGTACTATCTGTACCTACATCATATATAGAAGAGACAGGGAGACAGTACTATCTGTACCTACATCATATATAGAAGAGACAGGGAGACAGTACTATCTGTACCTACATCATATATAGAAGAGACAGGGAGACAGTACTATCTGTACCTACATCATATATAGAAGAGACAGGGAGACAGTACTATCTGTACCTACCTCATATATAGAAGAGACAGGGAGGCAGTACTATCTGTACCTACATCATATACAGAAGAGACAGGGAGGCAGTACTATCTGTACCTACATCATATTCAGAAGAGAGACAGGGAGACAGTACTATCTGTACCTACATCATATAGAGAAGAGAGCCAGGGAGACAGTACTATATGTACCTACATCATATACAGAAGAGAGCCAGGGAGACAGTACTATCTGTACCTACATCATATACAGAAGAGACAGGGAGGCAGTACTATCTGTACCTACATCATATACAGAAGAGAGCCAGGGAGACAGTACTATCTGTACCTACATCATATACAGGAGAGACAGGGAGACAGTACTATATGTACCTACATCATATACAGAAGAGAGCCAGGGAGACAGTACTATCTGTACCTACATCATATACAGAAGAGAGACAGGGTGATAGTACTATCTGTACCTACATCATATACAGAAGAGAGCCAGGGAGACAGTACTATCTGTACCTACATCATATACAGGAGAGCCAGGGAAACAGTACTATCTGTACCTACATCATATACAGAAGAGAGCCAGGGAGGCAGTACTATCTGTACCTACATCATATACAGAAGAGAGCCAGGGAGACAGTACTATCTGTACCTACATCATATAGAGAAGAGAGCCAGGGAGACAGTACTATCTGTACCTACATCATATACAGAAGAGAGCCAGGGAGACAGTACTATCTGTACCTACATCATATACAGAAGAGAGCCAGGGAGACAGTACTATCTGTACCTATATCATATACAGGAGAGACAGGGAGACAGTACTATATGTACCTACATCATATACAGAAGAGAGCCAGGGAGACAGTACTATCTGTACCTACATCATATACAGGAGAGAGCCAGGGAGACAGTACTATCTGTACCTACATCATATACAGAAGAGAGACAGGGTGATAGTACTATCTGTACCTACATCATATATAGAAGAGAGACAGGGAGACAGTACTATCTGTACCTACATCATATACAGGAGAGACAGGGAGACAGTACTATATGTACCTACATCATATACAGGAGAGACAGGGAGACAGTACTATATGTACCTACATCATATACAGAAGAGAGCCAGGGAGACAGTACTATCTGTACCTACATCATATAGAGAAGAGAGCCAGGGAGACAGTACTATATGTACCTACATCATATACAGAAGAGAGACAGGGAGACAGTACTATCTGTACCTACATCATATACAGAAGAGAGACAGGGAGACAGTACTATCTGTAACTACATCATATACAGAAGAGAGCCAGGGAGACAGTACTATCTGTACCTACATCATATACAGGAGAGAGCCAGGGAGACAGTACTATCTGTACCTACATCATATACAGAAGAGAGACAGGGTGATAGTACTATCTGTACCTACATCATATATAGAAGAGAGACAGGGAGACAGTACTATCTGTACCTACATCATATACAGGAGAGACAGGGAGACAGTACTATATGTACCTACATCATATACAGGAGAGACAGGGAGACAGTACTATATGTACCTACATCATATACAGAAGAGAGCCAGGGAGACAGTACTATCTGTACCTACATCATATAGAGAAGAGAGCCAGGGAGACAGTACTATATGTACCTACATCATATACAGAAGAGAGACAGGGAGACAGTACTATCTGTACCTACATCATATACAGGAGTGAGACAGGGAGACAGTACTATCTGTAACTACATCATATATAGAAGAGACAGGGAGACAGTACTATCTGTACCTACATCATATACAGAAGAGACAGGGAGGCAGTACTATCTGTACCTACATCATATACAGAAGAGAGCCAGGGAGACAGTACTATCTGTACCTACATCATATATAGAAGAGAGACAGGGAGACAGTACTATCTGTACCTACATCATATATAGAAGAGAGACAGGGAGATAGTACTATCTGTACCTACATCATATATAGAAGAGAGACAGGGAGGCAGTACTATCTGTACCTACATCATATATAGAAGAGAGACAGGGAGGCAGTACTATCTGTACGTACATCATATATAGAAGAGACAGGGAGGCAGTACTTTCTGTACCTACATCATATATAGAAGAGACAGGGAGACAGTACTATCTGTACCTACATCATATATAGAAGAGAGCCAGGGAGACAGTACTATCTGTACCTACATCATATATAGAAGAGAGACAGGGAGGCAGTACTATCTGTACCTACATCATATATAGAAGAGAGACAGGGAGGCAGTACTATCTGTACCTACATCATATATAGAAGAGACAGGGAGACAGTACTATCTGTACCTACATCATATATAGAAGAGACAGGGAGGCAGTACTATCTGTACCTACATCATATGTAGAATAGAGACAGGGAGGCAGTACTTTCTGTACCTACATCATATACAGGAGAGACAGGGAGACAGTACTATCTGTACCTACATCATATATAGAAGAGACAGGGAGGCAGTACTTTCTGTACCTACATCATATACAGGAGAGACAGGGAGACAGTACTTTCTGTACCTACATCATATACAGGAGAGACAGGGAGACAGTACTATCTGTACCTACATCATATATAGAAGAGAGACAGGGAGGCAGTACTTTCTGTACCTACATCATATACAGGAGAGACAGGGAGACAGTACTATCTGTACCTACATCATTTACCCTGGTAGATGATTACTCAGCCTTAGTAAATCTTCTTTATGTTGCAGTATTGGGGGGGACTTGACAATGTCTTGTCTCGATCGCAGCGGAACAATAAGATGGGACCTCTGTCTTCATACACGTGTCGTAGGAGAATAGACATGCCCCAATCTTGGAGGCAAAGCCTGGAGAGGGCCCCACTGAGGGTGAGATACGGGAGCAATGGCCGCCCTGGCAGATGGAGGACCCTCAGATCACCCCAGGCTCTGACAACTAGTGTGACTGGTGATCTAGAAGATGCAGGTGCTGAAGGCCCCATGAGATGGTCCCGTCATGTGGTGGTGCCCAGGGCATGCTATGGCCGAACAGACGGATCTCCTGGCTCCAGAGCTTTAACTATCACCCCCACCTACAGACGGTGACCCTAGAGGGGTGCAAAGGCTGTCGAAATTGCCATTTGTTGAGTGGTGAGGATCACCCCAATCCTGACACTTTATAGTCCTCACCATCACAGACCATGAAGTTCACAGAGAGGAGGCCAATAATGGGGCCAGTGCATGGACAGGGCTCTGCTGCAATCTATATGTAGGGCTGGAGGACTACAAGGCGCAGCAGATGTGGTGTGTGCACTGTGTCCTGGTAGGGGGTAGGGTCGTGACACTCTCTCACGTTTCACCTCGCACTACAGCACAATTACAACACTCTTCTGTTAATAATATAAGCCGGGTCAAGGTCCAGCTGGGATCGCTCTCCGCAGGTCACACGGGGGATCAGCCGCGCTCTGATGTGAGTACACTGGGACTGGTAGGCGGTGACTGGGGGGTTCATGGGGCCGTATGGGGGGCTAGGGGAGGAAAGTGGTCACATGACCCACAGGACGCAGTGCGGGATTATACTGATCATAGGATGGTATATAGTGTGGACAAACCCCATAGATACGTACACAATTTACTATCACTCCCATCATCCCTGAGCCCAGGAGCTGACAATCTAATCTCTATATCACACAATGTATCACTCCCATCATCCCTGACCCCAGGAGCTGACAATCTAATCTCTATATCACACACAATGTATCACTCCCATCATCCCTGAGCCCAGGAGCTGACAATCTAATCTCTATATCACACACAATGTATCACTCCCATCATCCCTGAGCCCAGGAGCTGACAATCTAATCTCTATATCACACAATGTATCACCCCCATCATCCCTGACCCCAGGAGCTGACAATCTAATCTCTATATCACACAATGTATCACCCCCATCATCCCTGACCCCAGGAGCTGACAATCTAATCTCTATATCACACACAATGTATCACTCCCATCATCCCTGAGCCCAGGAGCTGACAATCTAATCTCTATATCACACACAATGTATCACTCCCATCATCCCTGACCCCAGGAGCTGACAATCTAATCTCTATATCACACACAATGTATCACTCCCATCATCCCTGACCCCAGGAGCTGACAATCTAATCTCTATATCACACAATGTATCACTCCCATCATCCCTGACCCCAGGAGCTGACAATCTAATCTCTATATCACACACAATGTATCACTCCCATCATCCCTGAGCCCAGGAGCTGACAATCTAATCTCTATATCACACAATGTATCACCCCCATCATCCCTGACCCCAGGAGCTGACAATCTAATCTCTATATCACACACAATGTATCACTCCCATCATCCCTGACCCCAGGAGCTGACAATCTAATCTCTATATCACACACAATGTATCACTCCCATCATCCCTGAGCCCAGGAGCTGACAATCTAATCTCTATATCACACAATGTATCACCCCCATCATCCCTGACCCCAGGAGCTGACAATCTAATCTCTATATCACACACAATGTATCACTCCCATCATCCCTGACCCCAGGAGCTGACAATCTAATCTCTATATCACACACACAATGTATCACTCCCATCATCCCTGACCCCAGGAGCTGACAATCTAATCTCTATATCACACACAATGTATCACTCCCATCATCCCTGACCCCAGGAGCTGACAATCTAATCTCTATATCACACACAATGTATCACTCCCATCATCCCTGATCCCAGGAGCTGACAATCTAATCTCTATATCACACAATGTATCACCCCCATCATCCCTGACCCCAGGAGCTGACAATCTAATCTCTATATCACACACAATGTATCACTCCCATCATCCCTGAGCCCAGGAGCTGACAATCTAATCTCTATATCACACACACAATGTATCACTCCCATCATCCCTGAGCCCAGGAGCTGACAATCTAATCTCTATATCACACACAATGTATCACTCCCATCATCCCTGACCCCAGGAGCTGACAATCTAATCTCTATATCACACACAATGTATCACTCCCATCATCCCTGACCCCAGGAGCTGACAATCTAATCTCTATATCACACACACAATGTATCACCCCCATCATCCCTGACCCCAGGAGCTGACAATCTAATCTCTATATCACACAATGTATCACTCCCATCATCCCTGACCCCAGGAGCTGACAATCTAATCTCTATATCACACACAATGTATCACTCCCATCATCCCTGACCCCAGGAGCTGACAATCTAATCTCTATATCACACACAATGTATCACTCCCATCATCCCTGACCCCAGGAGCTGACACTCTAATCTCTATATCACACACAATGTATCACTCCCATCATCCCTGACCCCAGGAGCTGACAATCTAATCTCTATATCACACAGACAATGTATCACCCCCATCATCCCTGACCCCAGGAGCTGACAATCTAATCTCTATATCACACAGACAATGTATCACTCCCATCATCCCTGACCCCAGGAGCTGACACTCTAATCTCTATATCACACACAATGTATCACTCCCATCATCCCTGACCCCAGGAGCTGACAATCTAATCTCTATATCACACACAGTGTATCACTCCCATCATCCCTGACCCCAGGAGCTAACACTCTAATCCCTATATCACACAATGTATCACCCCCATCATCCCTGACCCCAGGAGCTGACAATCTAATCTCTATATCACACACAATGTATCACTCCCATCATCCCTGACCCCAGGAGCTGACAATCTAATCTCTATATCACACACAATGTATCACTCCCATCATCCCTGAGCCCAGGAGCTGACAATCTAATCTCTATATCACACAATGTATCACTCCCATCATCCCTGAGCCCAGGAGCTGACAATCTAATCTCTATATCACACACAATGTATCACTCCCATCATCCCTGAGCCCAGGAGCTGACACTCTAATCTCTATATCACACACAATGTATCACCCCCATCATCCCTGACCCCAGGAGCTGACACTCTAATCTCTATATCACACACAATGTATCACTTCCATCATCCCTGACCCCAGGAGCTGACAATCTAATCTCTATATCACACAATGTATCACTCCCATCATCCCTGACCCCAGGAGCTGACAATCTAATCTCTATATCACACACAATGTATCACTCCCATCATCCCTGAGCCCAGGAGCTGACAATCTAATCTCTATATCACACACATTGTATCACTCCCATCATCCCTGACCCCAGGAGCTGACACTCTAATCCCTATATCACACACACAATGTATCACTCCCATCATCCCTGACCCCAGGAGCTGACAATCTAATCTCTATATCACACACAATGTATCACTACCATCATCCCTGACCCCAGGAGCTGACAATCTAATCTCTATATCACACACAATGTATCACCCCCATCATCCCTGACCCCAGGAGCTGACAATCTAATCTCTGTATTACAATGTATCACTCCCATCATCCCTGACCCCAGGAGCTGACAATCTAATCTCTCATTGTGTCAGGTCCCTGTTCTGTTCTGATACAATGTTGCTTTTCTTTGCCATTAGACCAATGAGGAATTGTCCGTCCATCCAAAACTTCAAACATGGCACCAAATGCTGCTCCAACTGCGCCGAAGAGAAGTCACATGTCCAGACTAAAGGTGAGAACATAGAACATGTCCGGGGGCCCAGGAAAGCAGACAGGTGGCAGCTCACACCCAACTTTACCAGGAGCGGATAACACTGAGCAATAGCTAAATAGAGGATTACATAAACAGGAAGATAAAACCTTGAAGAAGAGAACGAGGAGGCGACAGATCAAAGATCCCGAGTGACGAGTCATGTGACCGACTGTAATAAGCACAATGTACCAGAGCCACATGGAATCCCGTATCTGACAACCAGCTGTATATATCATGTGAGAGGTAGTCACAGCCCCGCCCCCTGTTACTGACAACCAGCTGTATATATCATGTCTGAGAGGTAGTCACAGCCCCGCCCCCTGTTACTGACAACCAGCCTGTATATATCATGTTTGAGAGGTAGTCACAGCCCCGCCCCCTGTTACTGACAACCAGCCTGTATATACCATGTCTGAGAGGTAGTCACAGCCCCGCCCCCTGTTACTGACAACCAGCCTGTATATATCATGTCTGAGAGGTAGTCACAGCCCCGCCCCCTGTTACTGACAACCAGCCTGTATATATCATGTCTGAGAGGTAGTCACAGCCCCGCCCCCTGTTACTGACAACCAGCTGTATATATCATGTCTGAGAGGTAGTCACAGCCCCGCCCCCTGTTACTGACAACCAGCTGTATATATCATGTCTGAGAGGTAGTCACAGCCCCGCCCCCTGTTACTGACAACCAGCTGTATATATCATGTCTGAGAGGTAGTCACAGCCCCGCCCCCTGTTACTGACAACCAGCTGTATATACCATGTCTGAGAGGTAGTCACAGCCCCGCCCCCTGTTACTGACAACCAGCTGTATATACCATGTCTGAGAGGTTGTCACAGCCCCGCCCCCTGTTACTGACAACCAGCCTGTATATATCATGTCTGAGAGGTAGTCACAGCCCCGCCCCCTCTAACTGACAACCAGCCTCTATATATCATGTCTGAGAGGTAGTCACAGCCCCGCCCCCTGTTACTGACAACCAGCCTGTATATACCATGTCTGAGAGGTAGTCACAGCCCCGCCCCCTGTTACTGACAACCAGCCTGTATATATCATGTCTGAGAGGTAGTCACAGCCCCGCCCCCTGTTACTGACAACCAGCCTGTATATATCATGTCTGAGAGGTAGTCACAGCCCCGCCCCCTGTTACTGACAACCAGCCTGTATATATCATGTCTGAGAGGTAGTCACAGCCCCGCCCCCTGTTACTGACAACCAGCCTGTATATATCATGTCTGAGAGGTAGTCACAGCCCCGCCCCCTGTTACTGACAACCAGCTGTATATACCATGTCTGAGAGGTTGTCACAGCCCCGCCCCCTGTTACTGACAACCAGCCTGTATATATCATGTCTGAGAGGTAGTCACAGCCCCGCCCCCTCTAACTGACAACCAGCCTCTATATATCATGTCTGAGAGGTAGTCACAGCCCCGCCCCCTGTTACTGACAACCAGCCTGTATATATCATGTCTGAGAGGTAGTCACAGCCCCGCCCCCTGTTACTGACAACCAGCCTGTATATATCATGTCTGAGAGGTAGTCACAGCCCCGCCCCCTGTTACTGACAACTAGCCTGTATATACCATGTCTGAGAGGTAGTCACAGCCCCGCCCCCTGTTACTGACAACCAGCCTGTATATACCATGTCTGAGAGGTAGTCACAGCCCCGCCCCCTGTTACTGACAACCAGCCTGTATATATCATGTCTGAGAGGTAGTCACAGCCCCGCCCCCTGTTACTGACAACCAGCCTGTATATATCATGTCTGAGAGGTTGTCACAGCCCCGCCCCCTGTTACTGACAACCAGCCTGTATATATCATGTCTGAGAGGTAGTCACAGCCCCGCCCCCTGTTACTGACAACCAGCTGTATATATCATGTCTGAGAGGTAGTCACAGCCCCGCCCCCTGTTACTGACAACCAGCTGTATATATCATGTCTGAGAGGTAGTCACAGCCCCGCCCCCTGTTACTGACAACCAGCTGTATATATCATGTCTGAGAGGTAGTCACAGCCCCGCCCCCTGTTACTGACAACCAGCCTGTATATACCATGTCTGAGAGGTAGTCACAGCCCCGCCCCCTGTTACTGACAACCAGCCTGTATATACCATGTCTGAGAGGTAGTCACAGCCCCGCCCCCTGTTACTGACAACCAGCTGTATATACCATGTCTGAGAGGTAGTCACAGCCCCGCCCCCTGTTACTGACAACCAGCTGTATATATCATGTCTGAGAGGTAGTCACAGCCCCGCCCCCTGTTACTGACAACCAGCCTGTATATATCATGTCTGAGAGGTAGTCACAGCCCCGCCCCCTGTTACTGACAACCAGCCTGTATATATCATGTCTGAGAGGTAGTCACAGCCCCGCCCCCTGTTACTGACAACCAGCCTGTATATACCATGTCTGAGAGGTAGTCACAGCCCCGCCCCCTGTTACTGACAACCAGCCTGTATATATCATGTCTGAGAGGTAGTCACAGCCCCGCCCCTGTTACTGACAACCAGCTGTATATACCATGTCTGAGAGGTAGTCACAGCCCCGCCCCCTGTTACTGACAACCAGCCTGTATATATCATGTCTGAGAGGTAGTCACAGCCCCGCCCCCTGTTACTGACAACCAGCTGTATATACCATGTCTGAGAGGTAGTCACAGCCCCGCCCCCTGTTACTGACAACCAGCCTATATATATCATGTCTGAGAGGTAGTCACAGCCCCGCCCCCTGTTACTGACAACCAGCTGTATATACCATGTCTGAGAGGTAGTCACAGCCCCGCCCCCTGTTACTGACAACCAGCTGTATATATCATGTCTGAGAGGTAGTCACAGCCCCGCCCCCTGTTACTGACATCATCTTCTCCTCTTTCCTCAGGTTTTCCTCTTCGCTCTCTCCTTCTCGTACATCACTAAGTCTCTGGCTCTGGCGTATTCGCGCAGTATGATCACACAGATAGAGCGCAGGTTTAATATTCCTTCATCTCTGGTCGGGGTCATTGATGGAAGTTTTGATATTGGTATGTAACCTATAAGGGTTGGGGTATATACTCCTCATGGTTGTCACCTCCCTCCACCAAACACAGCAGCTAAATATCCAGGGGCAGATCTATGACGTCATCTCCACTTCTACATCTATAAAGGAACTTCCAACAAGATACAATGTTATATATAGTGTCAGATATAATGTTATATATAGTGTCAGATACAATGTTATATATAGTGTCAGATACAATGTTATATATAGTGTCAGATACAATGTTATATATAGTGTCAGATACAATGTTATATATAGTGTAAAATCAAATCAAAAAAAGCTTTATTGGCGCGTCCGAATACATATTTGGCATTGCCAAAGCTAGTAAAGTGTGTGTGGGGGGGTGGTTTGGGGTATAACAGTCCGTGGAATCTCGTCTTCCTCTTACATCTTACTCTATACATTGCACATAGTATATAGGGTGGGTATATTATATAGGGTATAGTCTATACATTGCACATAGTATATAGGGTGTGTATATTATATAGAGGTATAGTCTATACATTGCACATAGTATATAGGGTGGGCATATTATATAGGGGTATAGTCTATACATTGCACATAGTATATGGGGTGGGTATATTATATAGGGTATAGTCTATACATTGCACATAGTATATGGGGTGGGTATATTATATAGGGGTATAGTCTATACATTGCACATAGTATATAGGGTGGGTATATTATATAGGGGTATAGTCTATACATTGCACATAGTATATAGGGTGGGTATATTATATAGGGGTATAGTCTATACATTGCACATAGTATATAGGGTGGGTATATTATATAGGGGTATAGTCTATACATTGCACATAGTATATAGGGTGGGTATATTATATAGGGGTATAGTCTATACATTGCACATAGTATATAGGGTGGGTATATTATATAGGGGTATAGTCTATACATTGCACATAGTATATAGGGTGGGTATATTATATAGGGGTATAGTCTATACATTGCACATAGTATATAGGGTGGGTATATTATATAGGGGTATAGTCTATACATTGCACATAGTATATAGGGTGTGTATATTATATAGGGGTATAGTCTATACATTGCACATAATATATGGGGTGGGTATATTATATAGGGGTATAGTCTATACATTGCACATAGTATATGGGGTGGGTATATTATATAGGGGTATAGTCTATACATTGCACATAGTATATGGGGTGGGTATATTATATAGGGGTATAGTCTATACATTGCACATAGTATATAGGGTGGGTATATTATATAGGGGTATAGTCTATACATTGCACATAGTATATAGGGTGGGTATATTATATAGGGGTATAGTCTATACATTGCACATAGTATATGGGGTGGGTATATTATATAGGGGTATAGTCTATACATTGCACATAGTATATAGGGTGGGTATATTATATAGGGGTATAGTCTATACATTGCACATAGTATATAGGGTGGGTATATTATATAGGGGTATAGTCTATACATTGCACATAGTATATAGGGTGGGTATATTATATAGGGGTATAGTCTATACATTGCACATAGTATATAGGGTGGGTATATTATATAGGGGTATAGTCTATACATTGCACATAGTATATAGGGTGGGTATATTATATAGGGGTATAGTCTATACATTGCACATAGTATATAGGGTGGGTATATTATATAGGGGTATAGTCTATACATTGCACATAGTATATAGGTTCGGTATATTATATAGGGGTATAGTCTATACATTGCACATAGTATATAGGGTGTGTATATTATATAGAGGTATAGTCTATACATTGCACATAGTATATAGGGTGGGTATATTATATAGAGGTATAGTCTATACATTGCACATAGTATATAGGGTGGGTATATTATATAGGGGTATAGTCTATACATTGCACATAGTATATAGGGTGTGTATATTATATAGAGGTATAGTCTATACATTGCACATAGTATATAGGGTGGGCATATTATATAGGGGTATAGTCTATACATTGCACATAGTATATAGGGTGGGTATATTATATAGGGGTATAGTCTATACATTGCACATAGTATATAGGGTGGGCATATTATATAGGGGTATAGTCTATACATTGCACATAGTATATAGGGTGGGTATATTATATAGGGGTATAGTCTATACATTGCACATAGTATATAGGGTGGGTATATTATATAGGGGTATAGTCTATACATTGCACATAGTATATAGGGTGGGCATATTATATGAGGGTATAGTCTATACATTGCACATAGTATATAGGGTGGGTATATTATAAAGGGTATAGTCTATACATTGCACATAGTATATAGGGTGGGCATATTATATAGGGGTATAGTCTATACATTGCACATAGTATATAGGGTGGGTATATTATATAGGGGTATAGTCTATACATTGCACATAGTATATAGGGTGGGTATATTATATAGGGGTATAGTCTATACATTGCACATAGTATACAGGGTGGGTATATTATATAGGGGTATAGTCTATACATTGCACATAGTATATAGGGTGGGTATATTATATAGGGGTATAGTCTATACATTGCACATAGTATATAGGGTGTGTATATTATATAGGGGTATAGTCTATACATTGCACATAGTATATAGGGTGGGTATATTATATAGGGGTATAGTCTATACATTGCACATAGTATATAGGGTGTGTATATTATATAGGGGTATAGTCTATACATTGCACATAGTATATAGGGTGGGTATATTATATAGGGGTATAGTCTATACATTGCACATAGTATATAGGGTGGGTATATTATATAGGGGTATAGTCTATACATTGCACATAGTATATAGGGTGGGTATATTATATAGGGGTATAGTCTATACATTGCACATAGTATATAGGGTGGGTATATTATATAGGGGTATAGTCTATACATTGCACATAGTATATAGGGTGGGTATATTATATAGGGGTATAGTCTATACATTGCACATAGTATATAGGGTGGGTATATTATATAGGGGTATAGTCTATACATTGCACATAGTATATAGGGTGGGCATATTATATAGGGGTATAGTCTATACATTGCACATAGTATATAGGGTGGGTATATTATATAGGGGTATAGTCTATACATTGCACATAGTATATAGGGTGGGCATATTATATAGGGGTATAGTCTATACATTGCACATAGTATATAGGGTGGGTATATTATATAGGGGTATAGTCTATACATTGCACATAGTATATAGGGTGGGCATATTATATAGGGGTATAGTCTATACATTGCACATAGTATATAGGGTGGGTATATTATATAGGGTATAGTCTATACATTGCACATAGTATATAGGGTGTGTATATTATATAGGGGTATAGTCTATACATTGCACATAGTATATAGGGTGGGTATATTACATAGGGGTATAGTCTATACATTGCACATAGTATATAGGGTGGGTATATTACATAGGGGTATAGTCTATACATTGCACATAGTATATAGGGTGGGCATATTATATAGGGGTATAGTCTATACATTGCACATAGTATATAGGGTGGGTATATTATAAAGGGTATAGTCTATACATTGCACATAGTATATAGGGTGGGTATATTATATAGGGTATAGTCTATACATTGCACATAGTATATAGGGTGGGTATATTATATAGGGTATAGTCTATACATTGCACATAGTATATAGGGTGAGTATATTATATAGGGGTATAGTCTATACATTGCACATAGTATATAGGTTCGGTATATTATATAGGGGTATATTCTATACATTGCACATAGTATATAGGGTGGGTATATTATATAGGGTATAGTCTATACATTGCACATAGTATATAGGGTGGGTATATTATATAGGGGTATAGTCTATACATTGCACATAGTATATAGGGTGGGTATATTATATAGGGGTATAGTCTATACATTGCACATAGTATATGGGGTGGGTATATTATATAGGGTATAGTCTATACATTGCACATAGTATATAGGGTGGGTATATTATATAGGGGTATAGTCTATACATTGCACATAGTATATAGGGTGGGTATATTATATAGGGGTATAGTCTATACATTGCACATAGTATATGGGGTGGGTATATTATATAGAGGTATAGTCTATACATTGCACATAGTATATAGGGTGTGTATATTATATAGGGGTATAGTCTATACATTGCACATAGTATATAGGGTGTGTATATTATATAGGGGTATAGTCTATACATTGCACATAGTATATAGGGTGGGTATATTATATAGGGGTATAGTCTATACATTGCACATAGTATATAGGGTGTGTATATTATATAGAGGTATAGTCTATACATTGCACATAGTATATAGGGTGTGTATATTATATAGAGGTATAGTCTATACATTGCACATAGTATATAGGGTGGGTATATTATATAGGGGTATAGTCTATACATTGCACATAGTATATAGGGTGGGTATATTATATAGGGGTATAGTCTATACATTGCACATAGTATATAGGGTGGGTATATTATATAGGGTATAGTCTATACATTGCACATAGTATATAGGGTGGGTATATTATATAGGGGTATAGTCTATACATTGCACATAGTATATAGGGTGGGTATATTATATAGGGGTATAGTCTATACATTGCACATAGTATATAGGGTGGGTATATTATATAGGGGTATAGTCTATACATTGCACATAGTATATAGGGTGTGTATATTGTATAGGGTATAATCTATACATTGCACATAGTATATAGGGTGGGCATATTATATAGAGGTATAGTCTATACATTGCACATAGTATATAGGGTGGGTATATTATATAGGGGTATAGTCTATACATTGCACATAGTATATAGGGTGGGTATATTATATAGGGGTATAGTCTATACATTGCACATAGTATATAGGGTGGGTATATTATATAGGGGTATAGTCTATACATTGCACATAGTATATAGGGTGGGCATATTATATAGGGTATAGTCTATACATTGCACATAGTATATAGGGTGGGTATATTATATAGGGTATAGTCTATACATTGCACATAGTATATAGGGTGGGTATATTATATAGGGGTATAGTCTATACATTGCACATAGTATATAGGGTGGGTATATTTTATAGGGTATAGTCTATACATTGCACATAGTATATAGGGTGGGCATATTATATAGGGTATAGTCTATACATTGCACATAGTATATAGGGTGGGTATATTATATAGGGGTATAGTCTATACATTGCACATAGTATATAGGGTGGGTATATTATATAGGGGTATAGTCTATACATTGCACATAGTATATAGGGTGGGTATATTATATAGGGTATAGTCTATACATTGCACATAGTATATAGGGTGGGTATATTATATAGGGTATAGTCTATACATTGCACATAGTATATAGGGTGGGTATATTATATAGGGTATAGTCTATACATTGCACATAGTATATAGGGTGGGTATATTATATAGGGTATAGTCTATACATTGCACATAGTATATAGGGTGGGTATATTATATAGGGGTATAGTCTATACATTGCACATAGTATATAGGGTGGGTATATTATATAGGGGTATAGTCTGTACATTGCACATAGTATATAGGGTGGGCATATTATATAGGGGTATAGTCTATACATTGCACATAGTATATAGGGTGGGTATATTATATAGGGGTATAGTCTATACATTGCACATGGTATATAGGGTGGGTATATTATATAGGGGTATAGTCTATACATTGCACATAGTATATGGGGTGGGTATATTATATAGGGGTATAGTCTATACATTGCACATAGTATATAGGGTGGGTATATTATATAGGGGTATAGTCTATACATTGCACATAGTATATAGGGTGGGCATATTATATAGGGGTATAGTCTATACATTGCACATAGTATATAGGGTGGGTATATTATATAGGGGTATAGTCTATACATTGCACATAGTATATAGGGTGGGCGTATTATATAGGGTATAGTCTATACATTGCACATAGTATATAGGGTGTGTATATTATATAGAGGTATAGTCTATACATTGCACATAGTATATAGGGTGGGTATATTATATAGGGGTATAGTCTATACATTGCACATAGTATATAGGGTGGGTATATTATATAGGGGTATAGTCTATACATTGCACATAGTATATAGGGTGGGTATATTATATAGGGGTATAGTCTATACATTGCACATAGTATATAGGGTGGGTATATTATATAGGGGTATAGTCTATACATTGCACATAGTATATAGGGTGGGTATATTATATAGGGGTATAGCCTATACATTGCACATAGTATATAGGGTGGGTATATTATATAGGGGTATAGCCTATGCATTGCACATAGCATATAGGTTGGGTATATTATATAGGGTATAGCCTATACATTGCACATAGTATATAGGGTGGGTATATTATATAGGGGTATAGTCTATACATTGCACATAGTATATGGGGTGGGTATATTATATAGGGGTATAGTCTATACATTGCACATAGTATATAGGGTGGGTATATTATATAGAGGTATAGTCTATACATTGCACATAGTATATAGGGTGGGCATATTATATAGGGTATAGTCTATACATTGCACATAGTATATAGGGTGTGTATATTATATAGGGTATAGTCTATACATTGCACATAGTATATAAGGTGGGCATATTATATAGGGTATAGTCTATACATTGCACATAGTATATAGGGTGGGTATATTATATAGGGTATAGTCTATACATTGCACATAGTATATAGGGTGTGTATATTATATAGAGGTATAGTCTATACATTGCACATAGTATATAGGGTGGGTATATTACATAGGGGTATAGTCTATACATTGCACATAGTATATAGGGTGGGTATATTATATAGGGTATAGTCTATACATTGCACATAGTATATAGGGTGTGTATATTATATAGAGGTATAGTCTATACATTGCACATAGTATATAGGGTGGGTATATTATATAGGGGTATAGTCTATACATTGCACATAGTATATAGGGTGTGTATATTATATAGAGGTATAGTCTATACATTGCACATAGTATATAGGGTGGGTATATTATATAGGGGTATAGTCTATACATTGCACATAGTATATAGGGTGGGTATATTATATAGGGTATAGTCTATACATTGCACATAGTATATAGGGTGGGTATATTATATAGGGGTATAGTCTATACATTGCACATAGTATATAGGGTGGGTATATTATATAGGGGTATAGTCTATACATTGCACATAGTATATGGGGTGGGTATATTATATAGGGGTATAGTCTATACATTGCACATAGTATATAGGGTGGGTATATTATATAGGGGTATAGTCTATACATTGCACATAGTATATAGGGTGGGTATATTACATAGGGGTATAGTCTATACATTGCACATAGTATATAGGGTGGGTATATTATATAGGGGTATAGTCTATACATTGCACATAGTATATAGGGTGTGTATATTATATAGGGGTATAGTCTATACATTGCACATAGTATATAGGGTGTGTATATTATATAGGGGTATAGTCTATACATTGCACATAGTATATAGGGTGGGTATATTATATAGGGTATATTCTATACATTGCACATAGTATATAGGGTGGGTATATTATATAGGGGTATAGTCTATACATTGCACATAGTATATGGGGTGGGTATATTATATAGGGGTATAGTCTATACATTGCACATAGTATACAGGGTGTGTATATTATATAGGGGTATAGTCTATACATTGCACATAGTATATAGGGTGGGCATATTATATAGGGGTATAGTCTATACATTGCACATAGTATATAGGGTGGGCATATTATATAGGGGTATAGTCTATACATTGCACATAGTATATAGGGTGTGTATATTATATAGGGGTATAGTCTATACATTGCACATAGTATATAGGGTGTGTATATTATATAGGGGTATAGTCTATACATTGCACATAGTATATAGGGTGGGCATATTATATAGGGGTATAGTCTATACATTGCACATAGTATATAGGGTGGGTATATTATATAGGGGTATAGTCTATACATTGCACATAGTATATAGGGTGGGCATATTATATAGGGGTATAGTCTATACATTGCACATAGTATATAGGGTGGGTATATTATATAGGGGTATAGTCTATACATTGCACATAGTATATAGGGTGGGCATATTATATAGGGGTATAGTCTATACATTGCACATAGTATATAGAGTGGGTATGTTATATAGGGTATAGTCTATACATTGCACATAGTATATAGGGTGGGTATATTATATAGGGGTATAGTCTATACATTGCACATTGTATATAGGGTGGGTATGTTATATAGGGGTATAGTCTATACATTGCACATAGTATATAGGGTGGGTATATTATATAGGGGTATAGTCTATACATTGCACATAGTATATAGGGTGGGCATATTATATAGGGGTATAGTCTATACATTGCACATAGTATATAGATTAGGTATATTATATAGGGTATAGTCTATACATTGCACATAGTATATAGGGTGGGTATATTATATAGGGGTATAGTCTATACATTGCACATAGTATATAGGGTGGGTATATTATATAGGGGTATAGTCTATACATTGCACATAGTATATAGGGTGGGTATATTATATAGGGGTATAGTCTATACATTGCACATAGTATATAGGGTGGGTATATTATATAGGGGTATAGTCTATACATTGCACATGGCATATAGGGTGGGCATATTATATAGGGGTATAGTCTATACATTGCACATAGTATATAGGGTGGGTATATTATATAGGGTATAGTCTATACATTGCACATAGTATATAGGGTGGGTATATTATATAGGGGTATAGTCTATACATTGCACATAGTATATAGGGTGGGTATATTATATAGGGGTATAGTCTATACATTGCACATAGTATATGGGGTGGGTATATTATATAGGGGTATAGTCTATACATTGCACATAGTATATAGGGTGGGTATATTATATAGGGGTATAGTCTATACATTGCACATAGTATATAGGGTGGGTATATTATATAGGGTATAGTCTATACATTGCACATAGTATATGGGGTGGGTATATTATATAGGGGTATAGCCTATACATTGCACATAGTATATAGGGTGTGTATATTATATAGGGGTATAGTCTATACATTGCACGTAGTATATAGGGTGTGTATATTATATAGGGGTATAGTCTATACATTGCACATAGTATATAGGGTGTGTATATTATATAGGGGTATAGTCTATACATTGCACATAGTATATAGGGTGGTTATATTATATAGGGGTATAGTCTATACATTGCACATAGTATATAGGGTGGGTATATTATATAGGGGTATAGTCTATACATTGCACATAGTATATAGGGTGGGTATATTATATAGGGGTATAGTCTATACATTGCACATAGTATATAGGGTGGGTATATTATATAGGGGTATAGTCTATACATTGCACATAGTATATAGGGTGGGTATATTATATAGAGGTATAGTCTATACATTGCACATAGTATATAGGGTGGGTATATTATATAGGGGTAGATACTATACAATGCTCAGTATATTACATAGGGGCTTATACTGTATACATATCATATGTCACCTAATCTCTATATTAACCCCTTTATGGCCCACTCTCCTCTCTTATCTTAGGTAACCTATTGGTCATCACCCTGGTCAGTTACTTTGGGGCGAGGCTTCATCGCCCCAGAATGATCTCTATCGGGTGTCTGATCATGTTCTTGGGGGGCTGCCTGGCCGCCATGCCGCATTTCATCATGAGACGGTAAGAGCAGCCGATTATCACACGAGCGCTCCAGCTCTGCTACATCGGGGGGAGGGCGGTGATATAAGGGGATTTGTTACTCCGTGTCTTGTCATTATATCTAGGTATCAGTACGAGGGATCGGCCGTGCACTCTGCAGACAACTCCACCCATCATCTACACCTATGCCTGGCAAATCACAGTCAAGTGCCCGCCCCCGAGAGTCCAGGGCCCGCCCCCGAGCTTCCAGAAGGTTCAGGATATGTCTATTAGGTTTTGTGTACTGTACATGGTCAAAGAACTACAAGTCTCAGCAAGCTGCAGATCTGGAATATGGAGTGACTGATAAGGCTACATACTCTAGTCACAGCCAGAGCTGCAGTCACGATTCTGTAACTACATCATGTTTTATACTCCAGTCACATCCGGAGCTGCAATCACCCTTGGATTATAGAGTAGATTGGCCACTTGCTTTCTGCTTCCTTAATACAGCAGTTTGTTGCTTCGCTCTGTGAGTCTGCGGTAACTACAACCCTCATCATGGTAAAACAGACCTTGATTTGTGGTAATAAGTAGTAACCACTGAGCCACCTCTGTCTGTACCCGCTGCCCTTGTGTTGTAGTAACCACTGAGCCGCCTTTGTCTGTACCCGCTGCCCTTGTGTTGTAGTAACCACTGAGCCGCCTTTGTCTGTACCTGCTGCCCTTGTTTTGTAGTAACCACTGAGCCACCTTTGTCTGTACCCGCTGCCCTTGTGTTGTAGTAACCACTGAGCCGCCTCTGTCTGTTCCCGCTGCCCTTGTGTTGTAGTAACCACTGAGCCACCTTTGTCTGTACCCGCTGCCCTTGTGTTGTAGTAACCACTGAGCCGCCTCTGTCTGTTCCCGCTGCCCTTGTGTTGTAGTAACCACTGAGCCGCCTTTGTCTGTACCTGCTGCCCTTGTGTTGTAGTAACCACTGAGCCGCCTTTGTCTGTACCCGCTGCCCTTGTGTTGTAGTAACCACTGAGCCGCCTTTGTCTGTACCCGCTGCCCTTGTGTTGTAGTAACCACTGAGCCGCCTTTGTCTGTACCCGCTGCCCTTGTGTTGTAGTAACCACTGAGCCGCCTTTGTCTGTACCCGCTGCCCTTGTGTTGTAGTAACCACTGAGCCGCCTTTGTCTGTACCCGCTGCCCTTGTGTTGTAGTAACCACTGAGCCACCTTTGTCTGTACCCGCTGCCCTTGTGTTGTAGTAACCACTGAGCCGCCTCTGTCTGTACCCGCTGCCCTTGTGTTGTAGTAACCACTGAGCCGCCTCTGTCTGTTCCCGCTGCCCTTGTGTTGTAGTAACCACTGAGCCGCCTCTGTCTGTACCCGCTGCCCTTGTGTTGTAGTAACCACTGAGCCACCTCTGTCTGTTCCCGCTGCCCTTGTGTTGTAGTAACCACTGAGCCGCCTCTGTCTGTACCCAGTGTGCCAGGCTGGATCCTCGGAGTCCATGATGTGGATTTTTGTTCTCATTGGGAACATCCTGCAGGGAATTGGTGAGACGCCCATCGAGCCGCTCGGATTATCATATCTGGACGACTTCGCCAAACAGGAAAATTCTCCTTTTTATATTGGTAAATAATATGAAAGGGTTAAAGCTCCGATCCCGGGGTCACATCTTGTCTTATCCTCCAGTCACACCCAGAGCTGCCCCTCCCTCTATATAAGACACTACACTACTAGGTTACTATATGGGTGTAGACAGCAGGTGCCGGGCCCCTCAGTCTCTGCTGGAAGAAGAACTGACACACTGTAACAAACAGGGACGTGAGGGGGTGAGGAGGAGGATGGGGGTGAGGATGGGGGTGGTGATGATGGGGGGGATGATGATAATGATGATGGGGGTGAGGATGATGATGATGGGGGGTGATGATGGGGGTGAGGATGATGATGGGGGTGATGATGGGGGTGAGGATGATGATGGGGGTGAGGATGATGATGGGGGTGATAGTCTCGCTGTCCCCCTGCAGGTATCATCCAGACTCTCTCCATCCTGGGCCCGCTCTTCGGTTCTCTTCTCGCCTCCTTCTGTGCTCAGATCTTCGTAGACATCGGATTCATTAATCTTGGTAATTAATATCCAATTAAAGAACCGCAAACCCTGAAATCTGGACAAGGGGGGAGGGGCTCATTGTCAAATCTGTGCTGGGGAGGCCTCTATGCAGGCCACTCCCTCTACGTAGACCCCTCCCTCTATGCAGGCCACTCCCACTATGGGGGGGCTCCTCCCTCTATGCAGACTCCTCCCTCTATGCAGACTCCTCCCTCTATGCAATCCCCTCCTTATATAAAGACTCCTCCCCCTGGCTCAGCTCCGCCCCTAGTCTTACCCCTGTGTCTTGCAGATGACGTCCACCTCAGTGCCACGGACACGCGCTGGGTGGGGGCCTGGTGGATGGGCTTCCTGGTCAGTGGGCTCCTCAATCTGCTCGCTGCCGCCCCCTTCTGTTGCCTCCCTAGAAGTTTGCCCAAGGAGGGGCAGGAGGATCAGTCTGAGCTGCGGGAGACGCTGCGACCACAAATAACGGATGGCGGTGGCGACGACAACGACAAGTCCACAAAAACCGCCGCAAAAGGTACTAAACTCCTCAGACGTGGTCACATGACACCTCATCTTACCGTCACCCCAAAATTAGGACCTGTGTCCCCACCAAAGCTGCCACAAAACAATGCAAGCCTGCTGATAGTTCATACTCCAGTCACATCCAGAGCTGCAGTCGCAGTTCTATTGTTACATTGTGTCTTATACTCCAGTCACACCCAGAGCTGCAGTCGCAGTTCTATTGTTACATTGTCTTATACTCCAGTCACACCCAGAGCTGCAGTCGCAGTTCTATTGTTACATTGTGTCTTATACTCCAGTCACACCCAGAGCTGCAGTCGCAGTTCTATTGTTACATTGTGTCTTATACTCCAGTCACACCCAGAGCTGCAGTCGCAGTTCTATTGTTACATTGTGTCTTATACTCCAGTCACACCCAGAGCTGCAGTCACAGTTCTATTGTTACATTGTGTCTTATACTCCAGTCACATCCAGAGCTGCAGTCCAGTCTCTTGGTCAGGCCGGAGGGGTGACTACTGCAGGTCTTCCTCCCCGCAGGCTTCCTGTTCTTCCTGAAGACTCTCCTGCAGAATCGGGTGTACCTCCTCTTCCTTGGGGTGACCGTCCTCCAGTTCAGCGCCTTTGTGGGGTTCATGTCCTTCATGCCCAAATACCTGGAGCAGCAGTACGGGAAGTCGGCGTCGGAGGCGATCCTGCTGATCGGTGCGTGGAGCGCAGCATTGGGCGCAAACATGGCGGACAAGCAGCGGCGTCACCTCTCGTGTCTCGGCAGGCGTCTACAGTCTCCCGATCATCGCCGTCGGCTACTTCCTGGGGGGATTCCTGATGAAGAAGTTCAAGACAACGACCTACATGGCGGCAAAAGTGGGGTTCACCACGTCCATCACCGAATATCTGCTCTACCTGCTGGCCTTCACCCTGCTGTGCAAGAACTCCGCCATGGCCGGCCTGACCGTGACCTACGAGGGGTGAGCAACCTCTGACCTCACCAGCAATAGACTGTACCCCGAGTATCAGCCTGTCATTACCCCGTACCCCGAGTATCAGCCTGTCATTATCCCGTACCCCGAGTATCAGCCTGTCATTACCCCGTACCCCGAGTATCAGCCTGTCATTACCCCGTACCCCGAGTATCAGCCTGTCATTACCCCGTACCCCGAGTATCAGCCTGTCATTACCCCGTACCCCGAGTATCAGCCTGTCATTATCCTGTACCCCGAGTGTCCTCGTGTCCTTCCCCCGTACCCCGAGTGTCCTTCTCCCGTACCCCGGGTGTCCTTCTCCCGTACCCCGGGTGTCCTTCTCCCGTACCACGGGTGTCCTTCTCCCGTACCCCGGGTGTCCTTCTCCCGTACCCCGGGTGTCCTTCTCCCGTACCCCGGGTGTCCTTCTCCCGTACCCCGGGTGTCCTTCTCCCGTACCCCGGGTGTCCTTCTCCCGTACCCCGGGTGTCCTTCTCCCGTACCCCGGGTGTCCTTCTCCCGTACCCCGGGTGTCCTTCTCCCGTACCCCGGGTGTCCTCGTGTCCTTCTCCTGTACTGCAGTTGTTTTGGGGTTCACTTTCTTCTTCTTCACCTCTGCTGATTTTCTTGCTCTCAGGGTAGAGTCGGTTTCGTATCTGGAGAACCTGACGTCTCGGTGTAATGTGAACTGCGGCTGTAGCTCTGATGTTTGGGACCCCGTGTGTGGCGATGACGGGGTGGGCTACGTGTCCGCCTGCCTGGCCGGCTGCTCATCATCTACAGGGATGGGGCTGGACATGGTAAGATCGCCATCTGCCGCCATGAATAATCCGGTCACTCTCTCGCCTCACGCTCACGTCTTTCCATTCAGGTTTTTCACAATTGCAGCTGCGTCCGCTCGGTGAACGGTTCGGCCGTGCTGGGTCAGTGTCCGCGGGAGGCGGCGTGTGACTCCATGCTGCTCTACTTCATGATCCTCAACCTGGTGTGCTGCTTCATCTACTCCCTGGGGGCCATGCCCGGGTACATGGTGCTCATCAGGTACTGCAGCTCTATCTGATCCAGGGACAGCCGGGTGCTGCTGACCGTTACATATCTGCAGGCACTCAGCTTTTCCAGAGAGTGGAACGGTCCTCCTTGGTCAGATGCATCATACGAAGCAAGAGATCATTCAGGAGGATGGAAAAGCTGGGTGACACCATAATGACCCTCTGGGGGGGGGGGGGGTTGGGGGCCGCACTTTGTACCTCCTCCTCATTATACATGAGACTACTGACACATTGGCGAGGTCTCGCTGATGATTTTCTGTATCTTCGTCCTTCAGGAGTTTGACCCCAGAAGAGAAGTCGTTTGGACTGGGTCTCCATCTCTTGGCTGCTCGAGCTCTTGGTAAGTGACCCCGGGCATCAAGATGGAGCCCCCCCAAAACCAGAGGGTACTGAGAGGTCAGGGAGATGATGATGGAGGGGGTGATAGAGGGGGGTGATGGAGGGGGTGATGGAGGGGGGTGATGGAGGGATGATGGAGGGGGTGATGGAGGGGGGTGATGGAGGGGGGTGATGGAGGGGGGTGATGGAGGGATGATGGAGGGATGATGGAGGGGGTGATAGAGGATAATGGAGGGGGGTGATGGAGGATGATGGAGGAGGTGATGGAGGATAATGGAGGAGGTGATGGAGGGGTGATGGAGGGGGTGATGGAGGGAGGTGATGGAGGGGGGTGATGGAGGATGATGGAGGGGGGTGATGGAGGATGATGGAGGATGATGGAGGGGGGTGATGGAGGATGATGGAGGGGGGTGATGGAGGATGATGGAGGGGGGTGATGGAGGATGATGGAGGGGGGTGATAGAGGATGATGGAGGGGGGTGATGGAGGATGATGGAGGGGGGTGATGGAGGATGATGGAGGGGGGTGATGGAGGATGATGGAGGGGGGTGATGGAGGGATGATGGAGGGGGGTGATAGAGGATAATGGAGGGGGGTGATGGAGGGATGATGGAGGGGGGTGATGGAGGATGATGGAGGGGGGTGATGGAGGGATGATGGAGGGGGTGATGGAGGGTGATGGAGGAGGTGATGGAGGGATGATGGAGGGGGGTGATGGAGGATGATGGAGGGGGGTGATGGAGGGATGATGGAGGGGGTGATGGAGGGTGATGGAGGAGGTGATGGAGGGATGATGGAGGGGGGTGATAGAGGATAATGGAGGGGGGTGATGGAGGGATGATGGAGGGGGGTGATGGAGGGATGATGGAGGGGGTGACTAGAGGATAATGGAGGGGGGTGATGGAGGGATGATGGAGGGGGGTGATGGAGGGATGATGGAGGGGGTGATGGAGGGTGATGGAGGAGGTGATGGAGGGATGATGGAGGGGGTGATAGAGGATAATGGAGGGGGGTGATGGAGGGATGATGGAGGGGGGGTGATAGAGGATGATGGAGGGGGGTGATAGAGGATGATGGAGGGGGGTGATGGAGGGATGATGGAGGAGGTGATAGAGGATGATGGAAGGGTGATAGAGGATGATGGAGGGGTGATAGAGGATGATGGAGGGGATGATAGAAGATAATGGAGGGGGGTGATGGAGGGATGATGGAGGGGGTGATAGAGGATGATGGAGGAGGTGATAGAGGATGATGAGGGGGTGATAGAGGATGATGGAGGGGGTGATAGAGGATGATGGAGGGGGTGATAGAGGATGATGGAGGGGGTGATAGAGGATGATGGAGGGGGTGATAGAGGATGATGGAGGGGGGTGATAGAGGATGATGGAGGGGGTGATAGAGGATGATGGAGGGGATGATGGAGGAGGTGATAGAGGATGATGGAGGGGTGAGAGAGGATGATGGAGGGGATGATAGAGGATAATGGAGGGGGGTGATGGAGGGATGATGGAGGGGGTGATAGAGGATGATGGAGGAGGTGATGAAGGGATGATGGAGGGGGTGATAGAGGATGATGGAGGAGGTGATAGAGGATGATGGAGGGGTGATAGAGGATGATGGAGGGGTGATAGAGGATGATGGAGGAGGTGATAGAGGATGATGGAGGGGGTGATGGAGGGGGTGATAGAGGATGATGGAGGAGGTGATGGAGGGATGATGGAGGGGGTGATAGAGGATGATGGAGGGGGTGATGGAGGGGGTGATAGAGGATGATGGAGGGGGGTGATAGAGGATGATGGAGGGGGGTGATAGAGGATGATGGAGGGGGGTGATAGAGGATAATGGAGGGGGGTGATAGAGGATAATGGAGGGGGTGATAGAGGATGATGGAGGGGTGATAGAGGATGATGGAGGGGATGATAGAGGATAATGGAGGGGGTGATGGAGGGATGATGGAGGGGGGTGATGGAGGGATGATGGAGGGGGGTGATAGAGGATGATGGAGGAGGTGATAGAGGATGATGGAGGGGTGATAGAGGATGATGGAGGGGGGTGATAGAGGATGATGGAGGGGATGATAGAGGATAATGGAGGGGGGTGATGGAGGGATGATGGAGGAGGTGATAGAGGATGATGGAGGGGTGATAGAGGATGATGGAGGGGGGTGATAGAGGATGATGGAGGGGGGTGATGGAGGGATGATGGAGGAGGTGATAGAGGATGATGGAGGGGGTGATAGAGGGTGATGGAGGGGGTGATAGAGGATGATGGAGGGGGGTGATAGAGGATGATGGAGGGGATGATAGAGGATAATGGAGGGGGGTGATGGAGGGATGATGGAGGGGGTGATAGAGGATGATGGAGGAGGTGATGGAGGGATGATGGAGGGGGTGATAGAGGATGATGGAGGAGGTGATAGAGGATGATGGAGGAGGTGATAGAGGATGATGGAGGGGGGTGATAGAGGGAGTGATAGAGGATGATGGAGGAGGTGATGGAGGGATGATGGAGGGGGTGATAGAGGATGATGGAGGGGTGATAGAGGATGATGGAGGGGGGTGATAGAGGATGATGGAGGAGGTGATGGAGGGATGATGGAGGGGGTGATAGAGGATGATGGAGGAGGTGATAGAGGATGATGGAGGAGGTGATAGAGGATGATGGAGGGGGTGATGGAGGGGGTGATGGAGGATGATGGAGGAGGTGATGGAGGGATGATGGAGGGGGTGATAGAGGATGATGGAGGGGTGATAGAGGATGATGGAGGGGGGTGATAGAGGATGATGGAGGAGGTGATGGAGGGATGATGGAGGGGGTGATAGAGGATGATGGAGGGGGGTGATGGAGGGATGATGGAGGGATGATGGAGGGGGTGATAGAGGATGATGGAGGAGGTGATGGAGGGATGATGTAGGAGGTGATAGAGGATGATGGAGGGGGTGATGGAGGGATGATGGAGGGATGATGGAGGGGGTGATAGAGGGTGATGGAGGAGGTGATGGAGGGATGATGGAGGGATGATGGAGGGGGTGATAGAGGGTGATGGAGGGGGTGATAGAGGATGATGGAGGGGATGATAGAGGATAATGGAGGGGGGGTGATGGAGGGATGATGGAGGGGGTGATAGAGGATGATGGAGGAGGTGATGGAGGGATGATGGGGTGATAGAGGATGATGGAGGAGGTGATAGAGGATGATGGAGGAGGTGATAGAGGATGATGGAGGAGGTGATGGAGGGATGATGGAGGGGGTGATAGAGGGTGATGGAGGGATGATGGAGGGATGATGGAGGGGGTGATAGAGGGTGATGGAGGGATGATGGAGGGATGATGGAGGGGGTGATAGAGGGTGATGGAGGGATGATGGAGGGGGTGATAGAGGGTGATGGAGGAGGTGATAGAGGATTCTAACTTTTCTCCTCCCAACTCCCCGTCTTGTTACAGGAGGGATCCCCTCCCCCATATATTATGGAGCTGCAATAGACACGACCTGCATAAAGTGGGGGACCAACAGCTGCGGGGACCCGGGGGCCTGCCGCATGTATGACACTGATGCCTACAGGTAATAGCAAGCGACTCCTCTAGTTACTTCTCAAACCCTTCATCTGATGTTACATGGTGGAGCCTAATCATGAGTTACATCATGTCTTATACTCCAGTCACCTCCAGAGCTGCAGTCACTATTCTGCTGTTACATCATGTCTAATACTCCAGTCACCTCCAGAGCTGCAGTCACTATTCTGCTGTTACATCATGTCTTATACTCCAGTCACCTCCAGAGCTGCAGTCACTATTCTGCTGTTACATCAGGTCTTATACTCCAGTCACCTCCAGAGCTGCAGTCACTATTCTGCTGTTACATCATGTCTTATACTCCAGTCACCTCCAGAGCTGCAGTCACTATTCTGCTGTTACATCATGTCTTATACTCCAGTCACCTCCAGAGCTGCAGTCACTATTCTGCTCTTACATCATGTCTTATACTCCAGTCACCTCCAGAGCTGCAGTCACTATTCTGCTGTCACATCATGTCTTATACTCCAGTCACCTCCAGAGCTGCAGTCACTATTCTGCTGTTACATCATGTCTTATACTCCAGTCACCTCCAGAGCTGCAGTCACTATTCTGCTGTTACATCATGTCTTATACTCCAGTCACATCCAGAGCTGCAGTCACTATTCTGCTGTTACATCATGTCTTATACTTCAGTCACATCCAGAGCTGCAGTCACTATTCTGCTCTTACATCATGTCTTATACTCCAGTCACCTCCAGAGCTGCAGTCACTATTCTGCTGTTACATCATGTCTTATACTCCAGTCACCTCCAGAGCTGCAGTCACTATTCTGCTGTTACATCAGGTCTTATACTCCAGTCACCTCCAGAGCTGCAGTCACTATTCTGCTGTTACATCATGTCTTATACTCCAGTCACATCCAGAGCTGCAGTCACTATTCTGCTGTTACATCAGGTCTTATACTCCAGTCACATCCAGAGCTGCAGTCACTATTCTGCTGTTACATCATGTCTTATACTCCAGTCACATCCAGAGCTGCAGTCACTATTCTGCTATTACATTATGTCTTATACTCCAGTCACATCCAGAGCTGCAGTCACTATTCTGCTGTCACATCAGGTCTTATACTCCAGTCACCTCCAGAGCTGCAGTCACTATTCTGCTGTTACATCAGGTCTTATACTCCAGTCACCTCCAGAGCTGCAGTCACTATTCTGCTGTTACATCATGTCTTATACTCCAGTCACCTCCAGAGCTGCAGTCACTATTCTGCTGTTACATCAGGTCTTATACTCCAGTCACCTCCAGAGCTGCAGTCACTATTCTGCTGTTACATCAGGTCTTATACTCCAGTCACATCCAGAGCTGCAGTCACTATTCTGCTGTTACATCAGGTCTTATACTCCAGTCACCTCCAGAGCTGCAGTCACTATTCTGCTTTTTACATCATGGCTCATCCTCCAGTCACCTCCAGAGCTGCAATTACTCTTATTGTTTCCCACCCATTTCTGCAGTCACCATTATGTTGTTACATTGTGACGGCAGCTTTGGTTGTGACTGGAGGACGTTGCTTCCGGCCTATGTTACATGTGCTGATGTCTGTTCTGCGTTCCTTTGTCTTGCAGGCAGCTGTATATCGGGATCCCCTCAGTTTTGCGCTTTGTCTCGTACATCCCCTGCATCTTCATCCTCCTCGCCCTCAAGCGTGCGGCCGCACGGACTCCGGATCAGAGCTAGAGACGAACGCCATGAGCGCTGCCATACAGAGAGATGCCCAGAGCATTGTCCTCATCGATGGTCACATGCTCGCCTTACTGCCATGGAATCTGCTATAAAAGAAGTGACAGAACTACAACACCAGCAGGGGGCAGAAACCCCAAAACCTGAGCATAAGGGGAGAAGATGGCAAAATAAAAACAGAACTCTGAGGGCGCCATTTCTAAAAGTCACCACAAGATGGCGAAATCACATCACAAAAATAACATCAAAAGTAATAATAAAACAAAATAAATCCGACTACAAGACTGAACTGATACAAAGCTCCAAATCCCCAGCACAGAGAAAGTAACAAAAGATTAGGAAACCTGAACAGACCTGTATGCGGAAAAGTGTACACAGATTATACATAAACCTTCATCACTCACCATACACATAGCTCCTCCTAATGGTGACTGTATAATCTGTATGTAGTGAGCTCCTCCCCCTAGTGGTGACTGTATAATCTGTATGTAGTGAGCTCCTCCCCCTAGTGGTGACTGTATAATCTGTATGTAGTGAGCTCCCCCTAGTGGTGACTGTATAATCTGTATGTAGTGAGCTCCTCCCCCTAGTGGTGACTGTATAATCTGTATGTAGTGAGCTCCTCCCCCTAGTGGTGACTGTATAATCTGTATGTAGTGAGCTCCTCCTAGTGGTGACTGTATAATCTGTATGTAGTGAGCTCCCCCTAGTGGTGACTGTATAATCTGTATGTAGTGAGCTCCCTCTAGTGGTGACTGTATAATCTGTATGTAGTGAGCTCCTCCTAGTGGTGACTGTATAATCTGTATGTAGTGAGCTCCCCCTAGTGGTGACTGTATAATCTGTATGTAGTGAGCTCCCCCTAGTGGTGACTGTATAATCTGTATGTAGTGAGCTCCTCCTAGTGGTGACTGTATAATCTGTATGTAGTGAGCTCCCCCTAGTGGTGACTGTATAATCTGTATGTAGTGAGCTCCTCCTAGTGGTGACTGTATAATCTGTATGTAGTGAGCTCCCCCTAGTGGTGACTGTATAATCTGTATGTAGTGAGCTCCCCCTAGTGGTGACTGTATAATCTGTATGTAGTGAGCTCCCTCTAGTGGTGACTGTATAATCTGTATGTAGTGAGCTCCCTCTAGTGGTGACTGTATAATCTGTATGTAGTGAGCTCCCCCTAGTGGTGACTGTATAATCTGAATGTAGTGAGCTCCTCCTAGTGGTGACTGTATAATCTGAATGTAGTGAGCTCCTCCTAGTGGTGACTGTGTAATCTGTATGTAGTGAGCTCCCCCTAGTGGTGACTGTATAATCTGTATGTAGTGAGCTCCCCCTAGTGGTGACTGTATAATCTGTATTTCGGTAGCTCCTCCTAGTGGTGACTGTATAATCTGTATGTAGTGGCTCCCCCTAGTGGTGACTGTATAATCTGTATGTAGTGAGCTCCCCCTAGTGGTGACTGTATAATCTGTATGTAGTGGCTCCCCCTAGTGGTGACTGTATAATCTGTATGTAGTGGCTCCCCCTAGTGGTGACTGTATAATCTGTATGTAGTGAGCTCCTCCTAGTGGTGACTGTATAATCTGTACGTAGTGAGCTCCCCCTAGTGGTGACTGTATAATCTGTATGTAGTGACTGTATAATCTGTATGTAGTGAGCTCCTCCTAGTGGTGACTGTATAATCTGTATGTAGTGAGCTCCTTCTAGTGGTGACTGTATAATCTGTATGTAGTGAGCTCCTCCTAGTGGTGACTGTATAATCTGTATGTAGTGAGCTCCCCCTAGTGGTGACTGTATAATCTGTATGTAGTGAGCTCCCCCTAGTGGTGACTGTATAATCTGTATGTAGTGAGCTCCCCCTAGTGGTGACTGTATAATCTGTATGTAGTGAGCTCCCCCTAGTGGTGACTGTATAATCTGTATGTAGTGAGCTCCCCCTAGTGGTGACTGTATATTCTGTATGTAGTGAGCTCCCCCTAGTGGTGACTGTATAATCTGTATGTAGTGAGCTCCTCCTAGTGGTGACTGTATAATCTGAATGTAGTGAGCTCCTCCTAGTGGTGACTGTGTAATCTGTATGTAGTGAGCTCCCCCTAGTGGTGACTGTATAATCTGTATGTAGTGAGCTCCCCCTAGTGGTGACTGTATAATCTGTATTTCGGTAGCTCCTCCTAGTGGTGACTGTATAATCTGTATGTAGTGGCTCCCCCTAGTGGTGACTGTATAATCTGTATGTAGTGAGCTCCCCCTAGTGGTGACTGTATAATCTGTATGTAGTGAGCTCCCCCTAGTGGTGACTGTATAATCTGTATGTAGTGAGCTCCCTCTAGTGGTGACTGTATAATCTGTATGTAGTGAGCTCCCTCTAGTGGTGACTGTATAATCTGTATGTAGTGAGCTCCCCCTAGTGGTGACTGTATAATCTGAATGTAGTGAGCTCCTCCTAGTGGTGACTGTATAATCTGAATGTAGTGAGCTCCTCCTAGTGGTGACTGTGTAATCTGTATGTAGTGAGCTCCCCCTAGTGGTGACTGTATAATCTGTATGTAGTGAGCTCCCCCTAGTGGTGACTGTATAATCTGTATTTCGGTAGCTCCTCCTAGTGGTGACTGTATAATCTGTATGTAGTGGCTCCCCCTAGTGGTGACTGTATAATCTGTATGTAGTGAGCTCCCCCTAGTGGTGACTGTATAATCTGTATGTAGTGACTGTATAATCTGTATGTAGTGAGCTCCTCCTAGTGGTGACTGTATAATCTGTATGTAGTGAGCTCCTCCTAGTGGTGACTGTATAATCTGTATGTAGTGAGCTCCTCCTAGTGGTGACTGTATAATCTGTATGTAGTGAGCTCCCCCTAGTGGTGACTGTATAATCTGTATGTAGTGAGCTCCCCCTAGTGGTGACTGTATAATCTGTATGTAGTGAGCTCCCCCTAGTGGTGACTGTATAATCTGTATGTAGTGAGCTCCCTCTAGTGGTGACTGTATAATCTGTATGTAGTGAGCTCCCCCTAGTGGTGACTGTATAATCTGAATGTAGTGAGCTCCTCCTAGTGGTGACTGTATAATCTGAATGTAGTGAGCTCCTCCTAGTGGTGACTGTGTAATCTGTATGTAGTGAGCTCCCCCTAGTGGTGACTGTATAATCTGTATGTAGTGAGCTCCCCCTAGTGGTGACTGTATAATCTGTATTTCGGTAGCTCCTCCTAGTGGTGACTGTATAATCTGTATGTAGTGGCTCCCCCTAGTGGTGACTGTATAATCTGTATGTAGTGAGCTCCCCCTAGTGGTGACTGTATAATCTGTATGTAGTGAGCTCCTCCTAGTGGTGACTGTATAATCTGTACGTAGTGATCTCCCTCTAGTGGTGACTGTATAATCTGTATGTAGTGGCTCCCCCTAGTGGTGACTGTATAATCTGTATGTAGTGAGCTCCCTCTAGTGGTGACTGTATAATCTGTATGTAGTGAGCTCCCTCTAGTGGTGACTGTATAATCTGTATATAGTGAGCTCCCTCTAGTGGTGAGTGTATAATCTGTATGTAGTGAGCTCCCCCTAGTGGTGACTGTATAATCTGTATGTAGTGAGCTCCTCCTAGTGGTGACTGTATATTCTGTATGTAGTGAGCTCCCTCTAGTGGTGACAGTATAATCCGTATGTAGTGAGCTCCTCCTAGTATAGACTGTATAATCTGTATGTAGTGAGCTCCTCCTAGTGGTGACTGTATAATCTGTATGTAGTGAGCTCCTCCTAGTGGTGACTGTATAATCTGTATGTAGTGAGCTCCTCCTAGTGGTGACTGTATAATCTGTATGTAGTGAGCTCCCCCTAGTGGTGACTGTATAATCTGTATGTAGTGATCTCCTCCTAGTGGTGACTGTATAATCTGTATGTAGTGAGCTCCCTCTAGTGGTGACTGTATAATCTGTATGTAGTGAGCTCCCTCTAGTGGTGACTGTATAATCTGTATGTAGTGAGCTCCCCCTAGTGGTGACTGTATAATCTGAATGTAGTGAGCTCCTCCTAGTGGTGACTGTATAATCTGAATGTAGTGAGCTCCTCCTAGTGGTGACTGTGTAATCTGTATGTAGTGAGCTCCCCCTAGTGGTGACTGTATAATCTGTATGTAGTGAGCTCCCCCTAGTGGTGACTGTATAATCTGTATTTCGGTAGCTCCTCCTAGTGGTGACTGTATAATCTGTATGTAGTGGCTCCCCCTAGTGGTGACTGTATAATCTGTATGTAGTGAGCTCCCCCTAGTGGTGACTGTATAATCTGTATGTAGTGAGCTCCTCCAAGTGGTGACTGTATAATCTGTATGTAGTGAGCTCCTCCTAGTGGTGACTGTATAATCTGTACGTAGTGAGCTCCCCCTAGTGGTGACTGTATAATCTGTATGTAGTGACTGTATAATCTGTATGTAGTGAGCTCCTCCTAGTGGTGACTGTATAATCTGTATGTAGTGAGCTCCTCCTAGTGGTGACTGTATAATCTGTATGTAGTGAGCTCCTCCTAGTGGTGACTGTATAATCTGTATGTAGTGAGCTCCCCCTAGTGGTGACTGTATAATCTGTATGTAGTGAGCTCCCCCTAGTGGTGACTGTATAATCTGTATGTAGTGAGCTCCCCCTAGTGGTGACTGTATAATCTGTATGTAGTGAGCTCCCTCTAGTGGTGACTGTATAATCTGTATGTAGTGAGCTCCCCCTAGTGGTGACTGTATAATCTGAATGTAGTGAGCTCCTCCTAGTGGTGACTGTATAATCTGAATGTAGTGAGCTCTTCCTAGTGGTGACTGTGTAATCTGTATGTAGTGAGCTCCCCCTAGTGGTGACTGTGTAATCTGTATGTAGTGAGCTCCCCCTAGTGGTGACTGTATAATCTGTATGTAGTGAGCTCCCCCTAGTGATGACTGTATAATCTGTATTTCGGTAGCTCCTCCTAGTGGTGACTGTATAATCTGTATTTCGGTAGCTCCTCCTAGTGGTGACTGTATAATCTGTATGTAGTGGCTCCCCCTAGTGGTGACTGTATAATCTGTATGTAGTGAGCTCCCCCTAGTGGTTACTGTATAATCTGTATGTAGTGACTGTATAATCTGTATGTAGTGAGCTCCCCCTAGTGGTGACTGTATAATCTGTATGTAGTGAGCTCCCCCTAGTGGTGACTGTATAATCTGTATGTAGTGAGCTCCTCCTAGTGGTGACTGTATAATCTGTATGTAGTGATCTCCCTCTAGTGGTGACTGTATAATCTGTATGTAGTGAGCTCCCCCTAGTGGTGACTGTATAATCTGTATGTAGTGAGCGCCCCCTAGTGGTGACTGTATAATCTGTATGTAGTGAGCTCCCTCTAGTGGTGACTGTATAATCTGTATGTAGTGATCTCCCTCTAGTGGTGACTGTATAATCTGTATGTAGTGGCTCCCCCTAGTGGTGACTGTATAATCTGTATGTAGTGAGCTCCCTCTAGTGGTGACTGTATAATCTGTATGTAGTGAGCTCCCTCTAGTGGTGACTGTATAATCTGTATATAGTGAGCTCCCTCTAGTGGTGAGTGTATAATCTGTATGTAGTGAGCTCCCCCTAGTGGTGACTGTATAATCTGTATGTAGTGAGCTCCTCCTAGTGGTGACTGTATATTCTGTATGTAGTGAGCTCCCTCTAGTGGTGACTGTATAATCTGTATGTAGGGAGCTCCCTCTAGTGGTGACTGTATAATCTGTATGTAGTGAGCTCCTCCTAGTATAGACTGTATAATCTGTATGTAGTGAGCTCCTCCTAGTGGTGACTGTATAATCTGTATGTAGTGAGCTCCCCCTAGTGGTGACTGTATAATATGTAGTGAGCTCCTCCTAGTGGTGACTGTATAATCTGTACGTAGTGAGCTCCCCCTAGTGGTGACTGTATAATCTGTATGTAGTGAGCTCCTCCTAGTGGTGACTGTATAATCTGTATGTAGTGAGCTCCCTCTAGTGGTGACTGTATAATCTGTATGTAGTGAGCTCCTCCTAGTATAGACTGTATAATCTGTATGTAGTGGCTCCCCCTAGTGGTGACTGTATAATCTGTATGTAGTGAGCTCCCCCTAGTGGTGACTGTATAATCTGTATGTAGTGATCTCCTCCTAGTATAGACTGTATAATCTGTATGTAGTGAGCTCCTCCTAGTGGTGACTGTATAATCTGTATGTAGTGGCTCCCCCTAGTGGTGACTGTATAATCTGTATGTAGTGAGCTCCTCCTAGTGGTGACTGTATAATCTGTATGTAGTGAGCTCCTCCTAGTGGTGACTGTATAATCTGTATGTAGTGAGCTCCTCCTAGTGGTGACTGTATAATCTGTATGTAGTGGCTCCCCCTAGTGGTGACTGTATAATCTGTATGTAGTGAGCTCCTCCTAGTGGTGACTGTATAATCTGTATGTAGTGAGCTCCTCCTAGTGGTGACTGTATAATCTGTATGTAGTGAGCTCCTCCTAGTGGTGACTGTATAATCTGTATGTAGTGAGCTCCTCCTAGTGGTGACTGTATAATCTGTATGTAGTGGCTCCCCCTAGTGGTGACTGTATAATCTGTATGTAGTGAGCTCCTCCTAGTGGTGACTGTATAATCTGTATGTAGTGAGCTCCTCCTAGTGGTGACTGTATAATCTGTATGTAGTGAGCTCCCCCTAGTGGTGACTGTATAATCTGTATGTAGTGAGCTCCTCCTAGTGGTGACTGTATAATCTGTATGTAGTGAGCTCCACCTAGTGGTGACTGTATAATCTGTATGTAGTGAGCTCCCCCTAGTGGTGACTGTATAATCTGTATGTAGTGAGCTCCTCCTAGTGGTGACTGTATAATCTGTATGTAGTGGCTCCCCCTAGTGGTGACTGTATATTCTGTATGTAGTGAGCTCCTCCTAGTGGTGACTGTATAATCTGTATGTAGTGAGCTCCTCCTAGTGGTGACTGTATAATCTGTATGTAGTGAGCTCCCCCTAGTGGTGACTGTATAATCTGTATGTAGTGAGCTCCTCCTAGTGGTGACTGTATATACTGTATGTAGTGAGCTCCCCCTAGTGGTGACTGTATAATCTGTATGTAGTGAGCTCCCCCTAGTGGTGACTGTATAATCTGTATGTAGTGAGCTCCTCCTAGTGGTGACTGTATAATCTGTATGTAGTGAGCTCCTCCTAGTGGTGACTGTATATACTGTATGTAGTGAGCTCCCCCTAGTGGTGACTGTATAATCTGTATGTAGTGAGCTCCCTCTAGTGGTGACTGTATAATCTGTATGTAGTGAGCTCCCCCTAGTGGTGACTGTATATACTATATATAGTGAGCTCCCCCAGGACATATAGATGTCACTCCTTCCCTGCACTCCTATGACTTCTGTTCCGTCTCTTGGTGAGTTTCTCAGGTTCCTCCTTCGTGCAGTTATTAATGTTACTATAATAATTTCTCACAAATTGTCAGATAAAAGCTTTGTCTGTCAGTGCTATTGGCCGATCTGTCACTGACTGCGACATCTCCGCTCATATCACATGAGAAAGTCCTAAAGCAGATGAATAACCAGAGATTATATATGTAGACTGTAGTATCTGTAGTAAATCAAATCAAAAAAGCTTTATTGGCACGTCCGAATAGATATTTGACATTGCCAAAGCTAGTAAAGTGGGGGGGAGGGGAGTTGGACTCGGGTGGGTGAGTGGTGGGTATGGTGGGGGTGGGGTGGGTGGTTTGGGGAATAACAGTCCGTGGAGTCTCATCTTCCTCTTAGTTGGTGACCGCTATAGGGGAAGGTGGGGGTGGGAGTCCTCAGCAAGAGCCAAGCAGGGTTCATGCCAAACCACCGCACCACAGACCATATCTACACCCTGCACAGCCTCATCAAGACGCACGTCCACAACACCAGAAGAGGCAAGATATTCGCCTGCTTCGTGGACTTTAAGAAGGCGTTTGATTCAGTATGGCACCCAGGCCTACTTCTAAAACTCCTAGAGAGTGGAATAGGAGGAAGAACGTACGACGTCATCAAGAGCTCCTACACCGGAAACCAGTGCAGTGTGAAGGTGAATGGGAAAAGGACCGCATACTTCCAACAGGCCCGAGGGGTCAGACAAGGCTGTAGCCTGAGCCCAACGCTCTTCAACATCTATATCAATGACCTGGCTACAGCCCTGGAGGCCTCACCAACCCCAGGCCTCACCCTGAACAATCGAGAGGTGAAGTTCCTGCTATACGCCGATGACCTCCTACTCCTGGCCCCCACCGAGAAAGACCTCCAAGAAAGCCTGTCAGTGCTGGAAAAATTCAGCACCACATGGGCCCTACTCATCAACCAGAAGAAGACCAAAGTCATGGTATTCCAGAAGAAGGGCCACAATAAAGCCTCCACCACCTCACAATTCACACTGAACGGCTCCACACTGGAGAAAACCAACAACTACACCGACCTGGGGCTGGAGCTCAGCCAATCAGGAAGCTTCAAAACAGCAATAGAAACCCTGAAAGCAAAAGCCTGCAGAACCTTCTACGCCATCAGAAGACAACTGTACCACCTCAAACCACCGGTGAGGGTCTGGCTGAAGATATTTGACGCTGTCATCTCCCCGATCCTTCTCTATGGCAGTGAGGTTTGGGGCCCAGCCACCTACCCAGACCAGTCAAGGTGGGATTCCAGCCCAACAGAGAACTTCCACCTGGAGTTCTGCAAATACCTGCTCCATGTCCATCGCAACACCACCAACATGGCCTGCAGGGCAGAGCTAGGCAGACTCCCCCTATGGCTCACCATACAGAAGAGGGCGCTAGCTTTCCAGGCACACATCCAGGGGAGCGACTCCTACCACCACCAAGCATGGCTAAGCCACCGGAGCAAACCAGACACTCACCAACCAAACAGCAGCCAACCACCAAACCAAAAACACCAACAGATGATAACCAAGGCCGAAATAAAGGCGACCACAGAGGCAAACAGAGAGCGGTACATTGAAGAATGGAGAAACCAAATAAATAACTCCAAGAAACTCACCAATGTGTACCAATCCCTACAAAGGGACTACACCATGGCCACCTACCTGGAGAGAATACGCCACCCCAAGCACAGACAGACCCTGAGCCGGTACAGACTGAGCGCCCACAACCTAGAGATAGAGACGGGGCGATACAGGCAGACGTACAAGCCATGGGAGAAGAGACTGTGCCAGCACTGTGACCAGGGGGTCCTAGAAGACGAGACCCACTTCCTGCTACACTGCACCAAATACTCAGCTGTGAGGGCCGTCTACTACCAAAGACTCTCTGCCCACATCCCAGACTGGGAGAAGAGGAAACTCTACATCCTACTGGGAGAAGAAGAGGCCACTGTGGAGATCGCTGCCTTATACGTGTCCAGCTGTCACCAAACCAGAGGAAGATGAGACTCCATGGACTGTTATATTTATCCCAATACACCCGCCCCGCCCCCACCTCCCCATATAGCAGTCACCAACGAAGAGGAAGATGAGACTCCACGGACTGTTATATTTATCCCAATACACCCGCCCCACCCCACCTCCCCATATAGCTGTCACCAAACCAGAGGAAGATGAGACTCCACGGACTGTTATATTTATCCCAATACACCCACCCCACCCCCACCTCCCCATATAGCAGTCACCAACGAAGAGGAAGATGAGACTCCACGGACTGTTATATTTATCCCAATACACCCGCCCCACCCCACCCCCACCTCCCCATATAGCAGTCACCAACTAAGAGGAAGATGAGACTCCACGGACTGTTATATTTATCCCAATACACCCGCCCCCCCCCCCACCTCCCCATATAGCGGTCACCAACGAAGAGGAAGATGAAACTCCACTGACTGTTATAACCCAAAGCACCCACCCCACCCCCACCATACCCGCCCAACCGAGTCCAACTCCCCCCCACACACACACACTTTACTAGCTTTGGCAATGCCAAATATCTATTCAGACGTGCCAATAAAGCTTTTTTTTATTTGACTGTAGTATATGTAGACTGTAGTATCTGTGGTATATGTAGACTGTAGTATATGTAGTATATGTAGACTGTAGTATATGTAGACTGTAGTATCTGTGGTATATGTAGACTGTAGTATATGTAGACTGTAGTATATGTAGACTGTAGTATCTGTAGTATATGTAGACTGTAGTATCTGTAGTATATGTAGACTGTAGTATATGTAGTATATGTAGACTGCAGTATATGTAGTATATGTAGACTGTAGTATATGTAGACTGTAGTATCTGTGGTATATGTAGACTGCAGTATATGTAGTATATGTAGACTGTAGTATATGTAGTATATGTAGACTGCAGTATATGTAGTATATGTAGACTGTAGTATCTGTGGTATATGTAGACTGTAGTATATGTAGACTGTAGTATATGTAGACTGTAGTATATGTAGACTGTAGTATATGTAGTATATGTAGACTGCAGTATATGTAGTATATGTAGACTGTAGTATATGTAGTATATGTAGACTGCAGTATATGTAGTATATGTAGACTGTAGTATCTGTGGTATATGTAGACTGTAGTATATGTAGACTGTAGTATATGTAGTATATGTAGACTGTAGTATATGTAGTATATGTAGACTGTAGTATATGTGGTATATGTAGACTGTAGTATATGTAGACTGTAGTATATGTAGACTGTAATATATATAGTATATGTAGACTGTAGTATATGTAGACTGTAGTATATATAGTATATGTAGACTGTAGTATATATTGTATATGTAGACTGTAGTATATGTAGACTGTAGTATATGTAGACTAGACTGTAGTATATATAGACTGTAGTATATGTAGACTGTAGTATATGTAGACTAGACTGTAGTATATATAGACTGTAGTATATGTAGACTGTAGTATATGTAGACTGTAGTATCTGTAGTATATGTAGACTGTAGTATATGTAGACTGTAGTATATGCAGTATTTGTAGACTGTAGTATATGTAGTATATGTAGACTGTAGTACATGCAGTATATGTAGACTGTAGTATATGTAGTAGACTGTAGTATATGTAGACTGTAGTATATGTAGTATATGTATTATATGTAGACTGTAGTATATGTAGACTGTAGTATATGTAGTATATGTAGTATATGTAGACTGTAGTATATGTAGACTGTAGTATATGTAGTATATGTAGTATCTGTAGTATATGTAGACTGTAGTATATGTAGACTGTAGTATATGTAGTATATGTAGTATCTGTAGTATATGTAGACTGTAGTATATGTAGTATATGTAGACTGTAGTATATGTAGTATATGTAGTATATGTAGACTGTAGTATCTGTAGTATATGTAGACTGTAGTATCTGTAGTATATGTAGTATATGTAGACTGTAGTATATGTAGACTGTAGTATATGTAGTATATGTAGACTGTAGTATCTGTAGACTGTAGTATATGTAGACTGTATTATATGTAGTATATGTAGACTGTAGTATATGTAGTATGTGTAGACTGTAGTATCTGTAGTATATGTAGCATATGTAGTATCTGTAGTATCTGTAGTATCTGTAGTATATGTAGACTGTAGTATATGTAGTATATGTAGACTGTAGTATATGTAGTATATGTAGACTGTAGTATATGTAGACTGTAGTATCTGTAGTATATGTAGACTGTATTATATGTAGTATATGTAGACTGTAGTATATGTAGACTGTAGTATCTGTAGTATATGTAGACTGTAGTATATGTAGTATACGTAGACTGTAGTATATGTAGACTGTAGTATATGTAGTATATGTAGACTGTAGTATATGTAGACTGTAGTATCTGTAGTATATGTAGACTGTAGTATATGTAGTATATGTAGACTGTAGTATATGTAGTATATGTAGACTGTAGTATATGTAGACTGTAGTATATGTAGTATATGTAGACTGTAGTATATGTAGTATATGTAGACTGTAGTATATGTAGACTGTAGTATCTGTAGTATATGTAGACTGTAGTATATGTAGTATATGTAGACTGTAGTATATGTAGACTGTAGTATATGTAGTATATGTAGACTGTAGTATATGTAGACTGTAGTATCTGTAGTATATGTAGACTGTAGTATATGTAGTATATGTAGACTGTAGTATATGTAGACTGTAGTATATGTAGTATATGTAGACTGTAGTATATGTAGTATATGTAGACTGTAGTATATGTAGTATATGTAGACTGTAGTATATGTAGACTGTAGTATATGTAGTATATGTAGACTGTAGTATATGTAGTATATGTAGACTGTAGTATCTGTAGTATATGTAGACTGTAGTATCTGTAGTATATGTAGCATATGTAGACTGTAGTATATGTAGACTGTAGTATATGTAGTATATGTAGACTGTAGTATCTGTAGACTGTAGTATATGTAGACTGTAGTATATGTAGTATATGTAGACTGTAGTATCTGTAGACTGTAGTATATGTAGACTGTATTATATGTAGTATATGTAGACTGTAGTATCTGTAGTATATGTAGACTGTAGTATATGTAGTATATGTAGACTGTAGTATATGTAGACTGTAGTATATGTAGTATATGTAGTATCTGTAGTATATGTAGACTGTAGTATATGTAGTATATGTAGACTGTAGTATATGTAGACTGTAGTATATGTAGTATATGTAGACTGTAGTATATGTAGTATATGTAGACTGTAGTATATGTAGACTGTAGTATCTGTAGTATATGTAGACTGTAGTATATGTAGACTGTAGTATCTGTAGTATATGTAGACTGTAGTATATGTAGTATATGTAGACTGTAGTATATGTAGACTGTAGTATATGTAGACTGTAGTATCTGTAGTATATGTAGCATATGTAGACTGTAGTATATGTAGTATATGTAGACTGTAGTATATGTAGACTGTAGTATCTGTAGTATATGTAGACTGTAGTATATGTAGTATATGTAGACTGTAGTATATGTAGACTGTAGTATATGTAGTATATGTAGACTGCAGTATATGTAGTATATGTAGACTGTAGTATATGTAGTATATGTAGACTGCAGTATATGTAGTATATGTAGACTGCAGTATATGTAGTATATGTAGACTGTAGTATCTGTAGTATATGTAGACTGTAGTATATGTAGTATATGTAGTATATGTAGTATATGTAGACTGCAGTATATGTAGTATATGTAGACTGTAGTATATGTAGTATATGTAGACTGCAGTATATGTAGTATATGTAGACTGTAGTATCTGTGGTATATGTAGACTGTAGTATATGTAGACTGTAGTATATGTAGTATATGTAGACTGTAGTATATGTAGTATATGTAGACTGTAGTATATGTGGTATATGTAGACTGTAGTATATGTAGACTGTAGTATATGTAGACTGTAATATATATAGTATATGTAGACTGTAGTATATGTAGACTGTAGTATATATAGTATATGTAGACTGTAGTATATATTGTATATGTAGACTGTAGTATATGTAGACTGTAGTATATGTAGACTAGACTGTAGTATATATAGACTGTAGTATATGTAGACTGTAGTATATGTAGACTAGACTGTAGTATATATAGACTGTAGTATATGTAGACTGTAGTATATGTAGACTGTAGTATCTGTAGTATATGTAGACTGTAGTATATGTAGACTGTAGTATATGCAGTATTTGTAGACTGTAGTATATGTAGTATATGTAGACTGTAGTACATGCAGTATATGTAGACTGTAGTATATGTAGTAGACTGTAGTATATGTAGACTGTAGTATATGTAGTATATGTATTATATGTAGACTGTAGTATATGTAGACTGTAGTATATGTAGTATATGTAGTATATGTAGACTGTAGTATATGTAGACTGTAGTATATGTAGTATATGTAGTATCTGTAGTATATGTAGACTGTAGTATATGTAGACTGTAGTATATGTAGTATATGTAGTATCTGTAGTATATGTAGACTGTAGTATATGTAGTATATGTAGACTGTAGTATATGTAGTATATGTAGTATATGTAGACTGTAGTATCTGTAGTATATGTAGACTGTAGTATCTGTAGTATATGTAGTATATGTAGACTGTAGTATATGTAGACTGTAGTATATGTAGTATATGTAGACTGTAGTATCTGTAGACTGTAGTATATGTAGACTGTATTATATGTAGTATATGTAGACTGTAGTATATGTAGTATGTGTAGACTGTAGTATCTGTAGTATATGTAGCATATGTAGTATCTGTAGTATCTGTAGTATCTGTAGTATATGTAGACTGTAGTATATGTAGTATATGTAGACTGTAGTATATGTAGTATATGTAGACTGTAGTATATGTAGACTGTAGTATCTGTAGTATATGTAGACTGTATTATATGTAGTATATGTAGACTGTAGTATATGTAGACTGTAGTATCTGTAGTATATGTAGACTGTAGTATATGTAGTATACGTAGACTGTAGTATATGTAGACTGTAGTATATGTAGTATATGTAGACTGTAGTATATGTAGACTGTAGTATCTGTAGTATATGTAGACTGTAGTATATGTAGTATATGTAGACTGTAGTATATGTAGTATATGTAGACTGTAGTATATGTAGACTGTAGTATATGTAGTATATGTAGACTGTAGTATATGTAGTATATGTAGACTGTAGTATATGTAGACTGTAGTATCTGTAGTATATGTAGACTGTAGTATATGTAGTATATGTAGACTGTAGTATATGTAGACTGTAGTATATGTAGTATATGTAGACTGTAGTATATGTAGTATATGTAGACTGTAGTATATGTAGACTGTAGTATCTGTAGTATATGTAGACTGTAGTATATGTAGTATATGTAGACTGTAGTATATGTAGACTGTAGTATATGTAGTATATGTAGACTGTAGTATATGTAGTATATGTAGACTGTAGTATATGTAGTATATGTAGACTGTAGTATATGTAGACTGTAGTATATGTAGTATATGTAGACTGTAGTATATGTAGTATATGTAGACTGTAGTATCTGTAGTATATGTAGACTGTAGTATCTGTAGTATATGTAGCATATGTAGACTGTAGTATATGTAGACTGTAGTATATGTAGTATATGTAGACTGTAGTATCTGTAGACTGTAGTATATGTAGACTGTAGTATATGTAGTATATGTAGACTGTAGTATCTGTAGACTGTAGTATATGTAGACTGTATTATATGTAGTATATGTAGACTGTAGTATCTGTAGTATATGTAGACTGTAGTATATGTAGTATATGTAGACTGTAGTATATGTAGACTGTAGTATATGTAGTATATGTAGTATCTGTAGTATATGTAGACTGTAGTATATGTAGTATATGTAGACTGTAGTATATGTAGACTGTAGTATATGTAGTATATGTAGACTGTAGTATATGTAGTATATGTAGACTGTAGTATATGTAGACTGTAGTATCTGTAGTATATGTAGACTGTAGTATATGTAGACTGTAGTATCTGTAGTATATGTAGACTGTAGTATATGTAGTATATGTAGACTGTAGTATATGTAGACTGTAGTATATGTAGACTGTAGTATCTGTAGTATATGTAGCATATGTAGACTGTAGTATATGTAGTATATGTAGACTGTAGTATATGTAGACTGTAGTATCTGTAGTATATGTAGACTGTAGTATATGTAGTATATGTAGACTGTAGTATATGTAGACTGTAGTATATGTAGTATATGTAGACTGTAGTATATGTAGACTGTAGTATCTGTAGTATATGTAGACTGTAGTATATGTAGTATATGTAGACTGTAGTATATGTAGTATATGTAGACTGTAGTATATGTAGACTGTAGTATATGTAGTATATGTAGACTGTAGTATATGTAGACTGTAGTATATGTAGTATATGTAGACTGTAGTATATGTAGTATATGTAGACTGTAGTATATGTAGTATATGTAGACTGTAGTATATGTAGTATATGTAGACTGTAGTATCTGTAGTATATGTAGCATATGTAGACTGTAGTATCTGTAGTATATGTAGCATATGTAGACTGTAGTATATGTAGACTGTAGTATATGTAGTATATGTAGACTGTAGTATCTGTAGACTGTAGTATATGTAGACTGTATTATATGTAGTATATGTAGACTGTAGTATATGTAGTATGTGTAGACTGTAGTATCTGTAGTATATGTAGCATATGTAGTATCTGTAGTATCTGTAGTATCTGTAGTATATGTAGACTGTAGTATATGTAGTATATGTAGACTGTAGTATATGTAGTATATGTAGACTGTAGTATATGTAGACTGTAGTATCTGCAGTATATGTAGACTGTATTATATGTAGTATATGTAGACTGTAGTATATGTAGACTGTAGTATCTGTAGTATATGTAGACTGTAGTATATGTAGTATACGTAGACTGTAGTATATGTAGACTGTAGTATATGTAGTATATGTAGACTGTAGTATATGTAGACTGTAGTATCTGTAGTATATGTAGACTGTAGTATATGTAGTATATGTAGACTGTAGTATATGTAGTATATGTAGACTGTAGTATATGTAGTATATGTAGACTGTAGTATATGTAGACTGTAGTATATGTAGTATATGTAGACTGTAGTATCTGTAGTATATGTAGACTGTAGTATCTGTAGTATATGTAGCATATGTAGACTGTAGTATATGTAGACTGTAGTATATGTAGTATATGTAGACTGTAGTATCTGTAGACTGTAGTATATGTAGACTGTAGTATATGTAGTATATGTAGACTGTAGTATCTGTAGACTGTAGTATATGTAGACTGTATTATATGTAGTATATGTAGACTGTAGTATATGTAGACTGTAGTATATGTAGTATATGTAGCATATGTAGACTGTAGTATCTGTAGTATATGTAGACTGTAGTATATGTAGTATATGTAGACTGTAGTATATGTAGACTGTAGTATATGTAGTATATGTAGTATCTGTAGTATATGTAGACTGTAGTATATGTAGTATATGTAGACTGTAGTATATGTAGACTGTAGTATATGTAGTATATGTAGACTGTAGTATATGTAGTATATGTAGACTGTAGTATATGTAGACTGTAGTATCTGTAGTATATGTAGACTGTAGTATATGTAGACTGTAGTATCTGTAGTATATGTAGACTGTAGTATATGTAGTATATGTAGACTGTAGTATATGTAGACTGTAGTATATGTAGACTGTAGTATCTGTAGTATATGTAGCATATGTAGACTGTAGTATATGTAGTATATGTAGACTGTAGTATATGTAGACTGTAGTATCTGTAGTATATGTAGACTGTAGTATATGTAGTATATGTAGACTGTAGTATATGTAGACTGTAGTATATGTAGTATATGTAGACTGTAGTATATGTAGACTGTAGTATCTGTAGTATATGTAGACTGTAGTATATGTAGTATATGTAGACTGTAGTATATGTAGTATATGTAGACTGTAGTATATGTAGACTGTAGTATATGTAGTATATGTAGACTGTAGTATATGTAGACTGTAGTATATGTAGTATATGTAGACTGTAGTATATGTAGTATATGTAGACTGTAGTATATGTAGTATATGTAGACTGTAGTATATGTAGTATATGTAGACTGTAGTATCTGTAGTATATGTAGCATATGTAGACTGTAGTATCTGTAGTATATGTAGCATATGTAGACTGTAGTATATGTAGACTGTAGTATATGTAGCATATGTAGACTGTAGTATATGTAGACTGTAGTATATGTAGTATATGTAGACTGTATTATATGTAGTATATGTAGACTGTAGTATATGTAGACTGTAGTATATGTAGTATGTGTAGACTGTAGTATCTGTAGTATATGTAGACTGTAGTATCTGTAGTATATGTAGCATATGTAGACTGTAGTATCTGTAGTATATGTAGACTGTAGTATCTGTAGTATATGTAGACTGTAGTATATGTAGTATATGTAGACTGTATTATATGTAGTATATGTAGACTGTAGTATATGTAGACTGTAGTATATGTAGTATGTGTAGACTGTAGTATCTGTAGTATATGTAGCATATGTAGACTGTAGTATCTGTAGTATATGTAGACTGTAGTATCTGTAGTATATGTAGACTGTAGTATCTGTAGTATATGTAGACTGTAGTATCTGTAGTATATGTAGACTGTAGTATCTGTAGTATATGTAGTATCTGTAGTATATGTAGACTGTAGTATCTGTAGTATATGTAGACTGTAGTATCTGTGGTATATTTAGACTGTAGTATATGTAGACTGTAGTATATGTAGACTGTAGTATATGTAGACTGTAGTATATGTAGTATATGTAGACTGTAGTATCTGTAGACTGTAGTATATGTAGACTGTAGTATATGTAGACTGTATTATATGTAGTATATGTAGACTGTAGTATATGTAGACTGTAGTATATGTAGTATGTGTAGACTGTAGTATCTGTAGTATATGTAGACTGTAGTATCTGTAGTATATGTAGCATATGTAGACTGTAGTATCTGTAGTATATGTAGACTGTAGTATCTGTAGTATATGTAGACTGTAGTATCTGTAGTATATGTAGACTGTAGTATCTGTAGTATATGTAGACTGTAGTATCTGTAGTATATGTAGTATCTGTAGTATATGTAGACTGTAGTATCTGTAGTATATGTAGACTGTAGTATCTGTGGTATATTTAGACTGTAGTATATGTAGACTGTAGTATATGTAGACTGTAGTATATGTAGACTGTAGTATATGTAGCATATGTAGACTGTAGTATCTGTAGTATATGTAGCATATGTAGACTGTAGTATATGTAGACTGTAGTATATGTAGTATCTGTAGACTGTAGTATATGTAGACTGTATTATATGTAGTATATGTAGACTGTAGTATATGTAGACTGTAGTATATGTAGTATATGTAGACTGCAGTATATGTAGTATATGTAGACTGTAGTATATGTAGTATATGTAGACTGTAGTATATGTAGTATATGTAGACTGCAGTATATGTAGTATGTGTAGACTGTAGTATATGTAGTATATGTAGACTGTATTATATGTAGTATATGTAGACTGTAGTATATGTAGACTGTAGTATATGTAGTATATGTAGACTGTAGTATCTGTAGTATATGTAGACTGTAGTATATGTAGACTGTAGTATATGTAGACTGTAGTATATGTAGTATGTGTAGACTGTAGTATCTGTAGTATATGTAGACTGTATTATATGTAGTATATGTAGACTGTAGTATATGTAGACTGTAGTATATGTAGTATATGTAGACTGTAGTATATGTAGTATATGTAGACTGCAGTATATGTAGTATATGTAGACTGTAGTATCTGTAGTATCTGTAGTATATGTAGACTGTAGTATATGTAGACTGTAGTATATGTAGACTGTAGTATATGTAGTATGTGTAGACTGTAGTATCTGTAGTATATGTAGACTGTATTATATGTAGTATATGTAGACTGTAGTATATGTAGACTGTAGTATATGTAGTATATGTAGACTGCAGTATATGTAGTATATGTAGACTGTAGTATATGTAGTATATGTAGACTGTAGTATCTGTAGTATATGTAGCATATGTAGACTGTAGTATATGTAGTATATGTAGACTGTAGTATCTGTAGTATATGTAGCATATGTAGACTGTAGTATATGTAGTATATGTAGACTGTAGTATCTGTAGTATATGTAGTATGTGTAGACTGTAGTATCTGTAGTATATGTAGTATATGTAGACTGTAGTATCTGTAGTATATGTAGTATATGTAGACTGTAGTATCTGTAGTATATGTAGACTGTAGTATATGTAGTATCTGTAGACTGTAGTATATGTAGTATATGTAGACTGTAGTATCTGTAGTATATGTAGACTGTAGTATATGTAGTATACAGTCCTATGAAAAAGTTTGGGCACCCCTATTAATCTTAATCATTTTTAGTTCTAAATATTTTGGTGTTTGCAGCAGCCATTTCAGTTTGATATATCTAATAACTGATGGACACAGTAATATTTCAGGATTGAAATAAGGTTTATTGTACTAACAGAAAATGCGCAATATGCATTAAACCAAAATTTGACCGGTGCAAAAGTATGGGCACCTCAACAGAAAAGTGACATTAATATTTAGTAGACCCTCCTTTTGCAAAGATAACAGCCTCTAGTCGCTTCCTGTAGCTTTTAATCAGTTCCTGGATCCTGGATAAAGGTATTTTGGACAAACAATTCGCGTTCAGTTAAGTTAGATGGTTGCCGAGCATGGACAGCCCGCTTCCAATCATCCCACAGATGGTCAATGATATTCAGGTCTGGGGACTGGGATGGCCATTCCAGAACATTGTACTTGTTCCTCTGCATGAATGCCTGAGGATTTGGAGCGGTGTTTTGGATCATTGTCTTGCTGAAATATCCATCCCCGGCGTAACTTCAACTTCGTCACTGATTCTTGAACATTATTCTCAAGAATCTGCTGATACTGAGTGGAATCCATGCGACTCTCAACTTTACCAAGATTCCCGGTGCCGGCATTGGCCACACAGCCCCAAAGCATGATGGAACCTCCACCAAATCTTACAGTGGGTAGCAAGTGTTTTTCTTGGAATGCTGTTTCTTTTTGGACGCCATGCATAACGCCTTTTTTTATAACCAAACAACTCAATCTTTGTTTCCAAAATGAAGCTGCCTTGTCCAAATGTGCTTTTTCATACCTCAGGCAACTCTATTTGTGGCGTACGTGCAGAAACGGCTTCTTTCTCATCACTCTCCCATACAGCTTCTCCTTGTGTAAAGTGCGCTGTATAGTTACCGATGCACAGTGACACCATCTGCAGCAAGATGATGCTGCAGCTCTTTGGAGGTGTCTGTGGATTGTCCTTGACTCTTCTCACCATTCTTCTTCTCTGCCTTTCTGATATTTTTCTTGGCCTGCCACTTCTGGGCTTAACAAGAACTGTCCCTGTGCTCTTCCATTTCCTTACTATGTTCCTCACAGTGGAAACTGACAGGTTAAATCTCTGAGACAACGTTTTGTATCCTTCCCCTGAACAACTATGTGGAACAATCTTTGTTTTCAGATCATTTGAGAGTTGTTTTGAGTAGCCCATGATGCCACTCTTCAGAGGAGATTCAAATAGGAGATCAACTTGCAATTGGCCACCTTAAATACCTTTTCTTATGATTGGATACATCTGGCTATGAAGGTCAAAGCTCACTGAGGTTACAAAACCAATTTTGTGCTTCAGTAAGTCAGTAAAAAGTAGTTAGGAGTATTCAAATCAATAAAATGATAAGGGTGCCCATACTTTTGCACCGGTCAAATTTTGGTTTAATGCATATTGCACATTTTCTGTTAGTACAATAAACCTCATTTCAATCCTGAAATATTACTGTGTCCATCAGTTATTAGATATATCAAACTGAAATGGCTGCTGCAAATACCAAAATATTTAGAACTAAAAATGATTAAGATTAATAGGGGTGCCCAAACTTTTTCATAGGACTGTATGTAGACTGTAATATCTGTAGTATATGTAGACTGTAGTATATGTAGACTGTAGTATATGTAGACTGTAGTATATGTAGTATATGTAGACTGTAGTATCTGTAGTATATGTAGACTGTAGTATCTGTAGTATATGTAGACTGTAGTATATGTAGACTGTAGTATATGTAGTATATGTAGACTGTAGTATCTGTAGTATATGTAGACTGTAGTATATGTAGACTGTAGTATATGTAGTATATGTAGACTGTAGTATATGTAGACTGTAGTATATGTAGTATATGTAGACTGTAGTATCTGTGGTATATGTAGACTGTAGTATATGTAGACTGTAGTATATGTAGTATATGTAGACTGTAGTATATGTAGACTGTAGTATATGTAGTATATGTAGTATCTGTAGTATATGTAGTATATGTAGTATATGTAGTATCTGTAGTATATGTAGTATATGTAGACTGTAGTATATGTAGTATATGTAGACTGTAGTATATGTAGTATATGTAGACTGTAGTATATGTAGTATATCTAGACTGTAGTATATGTAGTATATGTAGACTGTAGTATATGTAGACTGTAGTATATGTAGTATATCTAGACTGTAGTATATGTAGTATATGTAGACTGTAGTATATGTAGACTGTAGTATATGTAGTATATCTAGACTGTAGTATATGTAGTATATGTAGACTGTAGTATATGTAGACTGTAGTATATGTAGTATATCTAGACTGTAGTATATGTAGTATATGTAGACTGTAGTATATGTAGTATATGTAGACTGTAGTATATGTAGTATATGTAGACTGTAGTATATGTAGTATATGTAGACTGTAGTATATGTAGTATATGTAGACTGTAGTATCTGTAGTATATGTAGTATCTGTAGTATATGTAGTATCTGTAGTATATGTAGTATATGTAGACTGTAGTATATGTAGTATATGTAGTATCTGTAGTATATGTAGTATATCTAGACTGTAGTATATGTAGACTGTAGTATCTGTAGTATCTGTAGTATATGTAGTATATGTAGTATATGTAGTATATGTAGACTGTAGTATATGTAGTATATGTAGACTGTAGTATATGTAGTATATGTAGACTGTAGTATATGTAGTATATGTAGTATATGTAGTATATGTAGACTGTAGTATATGTAGTATATGTAGACTGTAGTATATGTAGTATATGTAGACTGTAGTATCTGTAGTATATGTAGACTGTAGTATATGTAGTATATGTAGACTGTAGTATATGTAGTATCTGTAGACTGTAGTATATGTAGTATCTGTAGTATATGTAGTATCTGTAGTATATGTAGTATATGTAGACTGTAGTATATGTAGTATCTGTAGACTGTAGTATATGTAGTATCTGTAGTATATGTAGTATCTGTAGTATATGTAGTATATGTAGACTGTAGTATATGTAGTATATGTAGTATCTGTAGTATCTGTAGTATATCTAGACTGTAGTATATGTAGACTGTAGTATCTGTAGTATATGTAGTATCTGTAGTATATGTAGTATATCTAGACTGTAGTATATGTAGACTGTAGTATCTGTAGTATATGTAGTATATGTAGACTGTAGTATATGTAGACTGTAGTATATGTAGACTGTAGTATATGTAGACTGTAGTATATGTAGACTGTAGTATATGTAGACTGTAGTATATGTAGTATATCTAGACTGTAGTATATGTAGTATATGTAGACTGTAGTATATGTAGTATATGTAGACTGTAGTATATGTAGACTGTAGTATATGTAGACTGTAGTATATGTAGTATATGTAGACTGTAGTATCTGTAGTATATGTAGACTGTAGTATATGTAGTATCTGTAGTATCTGTAGTATATGTAGACTGTAGTATATGTAGTATATGTAGACTGTAGTATATGTAGACTGTAGTATCTGCAGTATATGTAGACTGTATTATATGTAGTATATGTAGACTGTAGTATATGTAGACTGTAGTATCTGTAGTATATGTAGACTGTAGTATATGTAGTATACGTAGACTGTAGTATATGTAGACTGTAGTATATGTAGTATATGTAGACTGTAGTATATGTAGACTGTAGTATCTGTAGTATATGTAGACTGTAGTATATGTAGTATATGTAGACTGTAGTATATGTAGTATATGTAGACTGTAGTATATGTAGTATATGTAGACTGTAGTATATGTAGACTGTAGTATATGTAGTATATGTAGACTGTAGTATCTGTAGTATATGTAGACTGTAGTATCTGTAGTATATGTAGCATATGTAGACTGTAGTATATGTAGACTGTAGTATATGTAGTATATGTAGACTGTAGTATCTGTAGACTGTAGTATATGTAGACTGTAGTATATGTAGTATATGTAGACTGTAGTATCTGTAGACTGTAGTATATGTAGACTGTATTATATGTAGTATATGTAGACTGTAGTATATGTAGACTGTAGTATATGTAGTATATGTAGCATATGTAGACTGTAGTATCTGTAGTATATGTAGACTGTAGTATATGTAGTATATGTAGACTGTAGTATATGTAGACTGTAGTATATGTAGTATATGTAGTATCTGTAGTATATGTAGACTGTAGTATATGTAGTATATGTAGACTGTAGTATATGTAGACTGTAGTATATGTAGTATATGTAGACTGTAGTATATGTAGTATATGTAGACTGTAGTATATGTAGACTGTAGTATCTGTAGTATATGTAGACTGTAGTATATGTAGACTGTAGTATCTGTAGTATATGTAGACTGTAGTATATGTAGTATATGTAGACTGTAGTATATGTAGACTGTAGTATATGTAGACTGTAGTATCTGTAGTATATGTAGCATATGTAGACTGTAGTATATGTAGTATATGTAGACTGTAGTATATGTAGACTGTAGTATCTGTAGTATATGTAGACTGTAGTATATGTAGTATATGTAGACTGTAGTATATGTAGACTGTAGTATATGTAGTATATGTAGACTGTAGTATATGTAGACTGTAGTATCTGTAGTATATGTAGACTGTAGTATATGTAGTATATGTAGACTGTAGTATATGTAGTATATGTAGACTGTAGTATATGTAGACTGTAGTATATGTAGTATATGTAGACTGTAGTATATGTAGACTGTAGTATATGTAGTATATGTAGACTGTAGTATATGTAGTATATGTAGACTGTAGTATATGTAGTATATGTAGACTGTAGTATATGTAGTATATGTAGACTGTAGTATCTGTAGTATATGTAGCATATGTAGACTGTAGTATCTGTAGTATATGTAGCATATGTAGACTGTAGTATATGTAGACTGTAGTATATGTAGCATATGTAGACTGTAGTATATGTAGACTGTAGTATATGTAGTATATGTAGACTGTATTATATGTAGTATATGTAGACTGTAGTATATGTAGACTGTAGTATATGTAGTATGTGTAGACTGTAGTATCTGTAGTATATGTAGACTGTAGTATCTGTAGTATATGTAGCATATGTAGACTGTAGTATCTGTAGTATATGTAGACTGTAGTATCTGTAGTATATGTAGACTGTAGTATATGTAGTATATGTAGACTGTATTATATGTAGTATATGTAGACTGTAGTATATGTAGACTGTAGTATATGTAGTATGTGTAGACTGTAGTATCTGTAGTATATGTAGCATATGTAGACTGTAGTATCTGTAGTATATGTAGACTGTAGTATCTGTAGTATATGTAGACTGTAGTATCTGTAGTATATGTAGACTGTAGTATCTGTAGTATATGTAGACTGTAGTATCTGTAGTATATGTAGTATCTGTAGTATATGTAGACTGTAGTATCTGTAGTATATGTAGACTGTAGTATCTGTGGTATATTTAGACTGTAGTATATGTAGACTGTAGTATATGTAGACTGTAGTATATGTAGACTGTAGTATATGTAGTATATGTAGACTGTAGTATCTGTAGACTGTAGTATATGTAGACTGTAGTATATGTAGACTGTATTATATGTAGTATATGTAGACTGTAGTATATGTAGACTGTAGTATATGTAGTATGTGTAGACTGTAGTATCTGTAGTATATGTAGACTGTAGTATCTGTAGTATATGTAGCATATGTAGACTGTAGTATCTGTAGTATATGTAGACTGTAGTATCTGTAGTATATGTAGACTGTAGTATCTGTAGTATATGTAGACTGTAGTATCTGTAGTATATGTAGACTGTAGTATCTGTAGTATATGTAGTATCTGTAGTATATGTAGACTGTAGTATCTGTAGTATATGTAGACTGTAGTATCTGTGGTATATTTAGACTGTAGTATATGTAGACTGTAGTATATGTAGACTGTAGTATATGTAGACTGTAGTATATGTAGCATATGTAGACTGTAGTATCTGTAGTATATGTAGCATATGTAGACTGTAGTATATGTAGACTGTAGTATATGTAGTATCTGTAGACTGTAGTATATGTAGACTGTATTATATGTAGTATATGTAGACTGTAGTATATGTAGACTGTAGTATATGTAGTATATGTAGACTGCAGTATATGTAGTATATGTAGACTGTAGTATATGTAGTATATGTAGACTGTAGTATATGTAGTATATGTAGACTGCAGTATATGTAGTATGTGTAGACTGTAGTATATGTAGTATATGTAGACTGTATTATATGTAGTATATGTAGACTGTAGTATATGTAGACTGTAGTATATGTAGTATATGTAGACTGTAGTATCTGTAGTATATGTAGACTGTAGTATATGTAGACTGTAGTATATGTAGACTGTAGTATATGTAGTATGTGTAGACTGTAGTATCTGTAGTATATGTAGACTGTATTATATGTAGTATATGTAGACTGTAGTATATGTAGACTGTAGTATATGTAGTATATGTAGACTGTAGTATATGTAGTATATGTAGACTGCAGTATATGTAGTATATGTAGACTGTAGTATCTGTAGTATCTGTAGTATATGTAGACTGTAGTATATGTAGACTGTAGTATATGTAGACTGTAGTATATGTAGTATGTGTAGACTGTAGTATCTGTAGTATATGTAGACTGTATTATATGTAGTATATGTAGACTGTAGTATATGTAGACTGTAGTATATGTAGTATATGTAGACTGCAGTATATGTAGTATATGTAGACTGTAGTATATGTAGTATATGTAGACTGTAGTATCTGTAGTATATGTAGCATATGTAGACTGTAGTATATGTAGTATATGTAGACTGTAGTATCTGTAGTATATGTAGCATATGTAGACTGTAGTATATGTAGTATATGTAGACTGTAGTATCTGTAGTATATGTAGTATGTGTAGACTGTAGTATCTGTAGTATATGTAGTATATGTAGACTGTAGTATCTGTAGTATATGTAGTATATGTAGACTGTAGTATCTGTAGTATATGTAGACTGTAGTATATGTAGTATCTGTAGACTGTAGTATATGTAGTATATGTAGACTGTAGTATCTGTAGTATATGTAGACTGTAGTATATGTAGTATACAGTCCTATGAAAAAGTTTGGGCACCCCTATTAATCTTAATCATTTTTAGTTCTAAATATTTTGGTGTTTGCAGCAGCCATTTCAGTTTGATATATCTAATAACTGATGGACACAGTAATATTTCAGGATTGAAATAAGGTTTATTGTACTAACAGAAAATGCGCAATATGCATTAAACCAAAATTTGACCGGTGCAAAAGTATGGGCACCTCAACAGAAAAGTGACATTAATATTTAGTAGACCCTCCTTTTGCAAAGATAACAGCCTCTAGTCGCTTCCTGTAGCTTTTAATCAGTTCCTGGATCCTGGATAAAGGTATTTTGGACAAACAATTCGCGTTCAGTTAAGTTAGATGGTTGCCGAGCATGGACAGCCCGCTTCCAATCATCCCACAGATGGTCAATGATATTCAGGTCTGGGGACTGGGATGGCCATTCCAGAACATTGTCATTGTTCCTCTGCATGAATGCCTGAGGATTTGGAGCGGTGTTTTGGATCATTGTCTTGCTGAAATATCCATCCCCGGCGTAACTTCAACTTCGTCACTGATTCTTGAACATTATTCTCAAGAATCTGCTGATACTGAGTGGAATCCATGCGACTCTCAACTTTACCAAGATTCCCGGTGCCGGCATTGGCCACACAGCCCCAAAGCATGATGGAACCTCCACCAAATCTTACAGTGGGTAGCAAGTGTTTTTCTTGGAATGCTGTTTCTTTTTGGACGCCATGCATAACGCCTTTTTTTATAACCAAACAACTCAATCTTTGTTTCCAAAATGAAGCTGCCTTGTCCAAATGTGCTTTTTCATACCTCAGGCAACTCTATTTGTGGCGTACGTGCAGAAACGGCTTCTTTCTCATCACTCTCCCATACAGCTTCTCCTTGTGTAAAGTGCGCTGTATAGTTACCGATGCACAGTGACACCATCTGCAGCAAGATGATGCTGCAGCTCTTTGGAGGTGTCTGTGGATTGTCCTTGACTCTTCTCACCATTCTTCTTCTCTGCCTTTCTGATATTTTTCTTGGCCTGCCACTTCTGGGCTTAACAAGAACTGTCCCTGTGCTCTTCCATTTCCTTACTATGTTCCTCACAGTGGAAACTGACAGGTTAAATCTCTGAGACAACGTTTTGTATCCTTCCCCTGAACAACTATGTGGAACAATCTTTGTTTTCAGATCATTTGAGAGTTGTTTTGAGTAGCCCATGATGCCACTCTTCAGAGGAGATTCAAATAGGAGATCAACTTGCAATTGGCCACCTTAAATACCTTTTCTTATGATTGGATACATCTGGCTATGAAGGTCAAAGCTCACTGAGGTTACAAAACCAATTTTGTGCTTCAGTAAGTCAGTAAAAAGTAGTTAGGAGTATTCAAATCAATAAAATGATAAGGGTGCCCATACTTTTGCACCGGTCAAATTTTGGTTTAATGCATATTGCACATTTTCTGTTAGTACAATAAACCTCATTTCAATCCTGAAATATTACTGTGTCCATCAGTTATTAGATATATCAAACTGAAATGGCTGCTGCAAATACCAAAATATTTAGAACTAAAAATGATTAAGATTAATAGGGGTGCCCAAACTTTTTCATAGGACTGTATGTAGACTGTAATATCTGTAGTATATGTAGACTGTAGTATATGTAGACTGTAGTATATGTAGACTGTAGTATATGTAGTATATGTAGACTGTAGTATCTGTAGTATATGTAGACTGTAGTATCTGTAGTATATGTAGACTGTAGTATATGTAGACTGTAGTATATGTAGTATATGTAGACTGTAGTATCTGTAGTATATGTAGACTGTAGTATATGTAGACTGTAGTATATGTAGTATATGTAGACTGTAGTATATGTAGACTGTAGTATATGTAGTATATGTAGACTGTAGTATCTGTGGTATATGTAGACTGTAGTATATGTAGACTGTAGTATATGTAGTATATGTAGACTGTAGTATATGTAGACTGTAGTATATGTAGTATATGTAGTATCTGTAGTATATGTAGTATATGTAGTATATGTAGTATCTGTAGTATATGTAGTATATGTAGACTGTAGTATATGTAGTATATGTAGACTGTAGTATATGTAGTATATGTAGACTGTAGTATATGTAGTATATCTAGACTGTAGTATATGTAGTATATGTAGACTGTAGTATATGTAGACTGTAGTATATGTAGTATATCTAGACTGTAGTATATGTAGTATATGTAGACTGTAGTATATGTAGACTGTAGTATATGTAGTATATCTAGACTGTAGTATATGTAGTATATGTAGACTGTAGTATATGTAGACTGTAGTATATGTAGTATATCTAGACTGTAGTATATGTAGTATATGTAGACTGTAGTATATGTAGTATATGTAGACTGTAGTATATGTAGTATATGTAGACTGTAGTATATGTAGTATATGTAGACTGTAGTATATGTAGTATATGTAGACTGTAGTATCTGTAGTATATGTAGTATCTGTAGTATATGTAGTATCTGTAGTATATGTAGTATATGTAGACTGTAGTATATGTAGTATATGTAGTATCTGTAGTATATGTAGTATATCTAGACTGTAGTATATGTAGACTGTAGTATCTGTAGTATCTGTAGTATATGTAGTATATGTAGTATATGTAGTATATGTAGACTGTAGTATATGTAGTATATGTAGACTGTAGTATATGTAGTATATGTAGACTGTAGTATATGTAGTATATGTAGTATATGTAGTATATGTAGACTGTAGTATATGTAGTATATGTAGACTGTAGTATATGTAGTATATGTAGACTGTAGTATCTGTAGTATATGTAGACTGTAGTATATGTAGTATATGTAGACTGTAGTATATGTAGTATCTGTAGACTGTAGTATATGTAGTATCTGTAGTATATGTAGTATCTGTAGTATATGTAGTATATGTAGACTGTAGTATATGTAGTATCTGTAGACTGTAGTATATGTAGTATCTGTAGTATATGTAGTATATGTAGACTGTAGTATATGTAGTATATGTAGTATATGTAGTATATGTAGTATATGTAGTATATGTAGACTGTAGTATATGTAGTATATGTAGACTGTAGTATATGTAGTATATGTAGTATCTGTAGTATATGTAGACTGTAGTATATGTAGTATATGTAGACTGTAGTATATGTAGTATATGTAGACTGTAGTATATGTAGACTGTAGTATATGTAGTATGTGTAGTATATGTAGTATATGTAGTATATGTAGACTGTAGTATATGTAGTATATGTAGACTGTAGTATATGTAGTATATGTAGACTGTAGTATATGTAGTATATGTAGACTGTAGTATATGTAGTATATGTAGACTGTAGTATATGTAGTATATGTAGTATATGTAGTATATGTAGTATATGTAGACTGTAGTATATGTAGTATATGTAGACTGTAGTATATGTAGTATATGTAGACTGTAGTATATGTAGACTGTAGTATATGTAGACGGCTTCTCCAGCCAGACTTTTGAATACAATATAACTTCTCATCCATGACTTTATAAATGACAAGATCCACAGACAGAAAGTGAAAAAAGTCAGAAAAACATTTGTGTCAAAATAATGTATGATGTGTTTCAGGATATCGTTATCGCTTACTCATCGCCATTGCGATACGGTCTGAACATGCCGGTGATTTACTACATATGCGTCGCCTCCTAAGTCCTCAGGCGTAAGACGCTGCGCCCCGAGGACTTCGTGTCACTACCTGAGACATCAGCAGGAGGTTTTTTCTTGTTTGCTCTAGAGACTATATGTATAATAGAGCGAGAACGGAACGCAACAGCGATGGGAAGATATAATAATAATATAATAATATAATATATGGTAAAATATAGAAATAATCTCCAATCTTCTCATCAGCTAATGGTGTAATAATAATCCCTGTCATATACAAGCATGTCATATCACTGATAACCATAGAATAATCCAGAACAGATCGTGTCATAGAATAATCTTCTATAATGAAGGAATACAGAGAATTCTTACTGGCGAGGACAAGGAATACGATTATTATTATATATCCCCTCCCCCCTCCTGTAATCTTATATTAATCTTCTCTGATTGTTTCTAGAAGTTTCTTCCCGGATTCTTGTCTGTTCTTTCTCTGAATCTTAGGGCTCGTTCACACGGTGTAACCCATACCTCCCAACTTTTGAAGAACTGAAAGAGGGACAAAATGTGCGGCGTGCGTAGCGTGTCGCAGAAAATTTAGCCCCGCCCACTTTTGTGTTGACTCCGCCCACTCGTTAATTTTTCATGTGCCTGCACACAGTATAATCCTCCTACAGTCACCCGTAAATTATATGTCCCCCCTCTATCTCTCCCCCAGTTTCATATACACCCTTCATCTGCCCCCAGTTTCATGTCCCTTCATCTGCCCCCAGTTTCATGTCCCCCCATCTCTGCCCCCAGATTCATGTCCCTCCATCTCTTCCCCCAGATTCATGTCCCTCCATCTCTTCCCCCAGATTCATGTCCCTCCATCTCTGCCCCCAGATTCATGTCCCCCATCTCTGCCCCCAGATTCATGTCCCCCATCTCTGCCCCCAGATTCATGTCCCTCCATCTCTTCCCCCAGATTCATGTCTTCTCCATCTCTGCCCCCAGATTCATGTCCCTCCATCTCTTCCCCCAGATTCATGTCTTCTCCATCTCTGCCCCCAGATTCATGTCCCCCATCTCTGCCCCCAGATTCATGTCCCTCCATCTCTTCCCCCAGATTCATGTCTTCTCCATCTCTGCCCCCAGATTCATGTCCCTCCATCTCTTCCCCCAGATTCATGTCTTCTCCATCTCTGCCCCCAGATTCATGTCCCCCATCTCTGCCCCCAGATTCATGTCCCTCCATCTCTGCCCCCAGATTCATGTCCCTCCATCTCTTCCCCCAGATTCATGTCCCTCCATCTCTTCCCCCAGATTCATGTCCCTCCGTCTCTGCCCCCAGATTCATGTCCCTCCGTCTCTGCCCCCAGATTCATGTCCCCCATCTCTGCCCCCAGATTCATGTCCCTCCATCTCTTCCCCCAGATTCATGTCTTCTCCATCTCTGCCCCCAGATTCATGTCCCCCATCTCTGCCCCCAGATTCATGTCCCTCCATCTCTGCCCCCAGATTCATGTCCCTCCATCTCTTCCCCCAGATTCATGTCCCTCCGTCTCTTCCCCCAGATTCATGTCCCTCCGTCTCTGCCCCCAGATTCATGTCCCTCCGTCTCTGCCCCCAGATTCATGTCCCTCCGTCTCTGCCCCCAGATTCATGTCCCCCATCTCTGCCCCCAGATTCATGTCCCTCCATCTCTTCCCCCAGATTCATGTCTTCTCCATCTCTGCCCCCAGATTCATGTCCCCCATCTCTGCCCCCAGATTCATGTCCCTCCATCTCTGCCCCCAGATTCATGTCCCTCCATCTCTTCCCCCAGATTCATGTCCCTCCGTCTCTTCCCCCAGATTCATGTCCCTCCGTCTCTGCCCCCAGATTCATGTCCCTCCGTCTCTGCCCCCAGATTCATGTCTCTCCGTCTCTGCCCCCAGTTTCATGTCTCTCCGTCTCTGCCCCCAGATTCATGTCCCCCCTTCCATCTCTGCCCCCAGATTCATGTCCCCCCTTCCATCTCTGCCCCCAGATTCATGTCCCCCCTTCCATCTCTGCCCCCAGATTCATGTCCCCCCTTCCATCTCTGCCCCCAGATTCATGTCCCCTCCGTCTCTGCCCCCAGATTCATGTCCCCTCCGTCTCTGCCCCCAGATTCATGTCCCCCCATCTCTGCCCCAGATTCATGTCCCCCCCATCTCTGCCCCAGATTCATGTCCCCTCCATCTCTGCCCCAGATTCATGTCCCCTCCATCTCTGCCCCAGATTCATGTCCCCCCATCTCTGCCCCCAGTTTCATGTCCCCCCATCTCTGCCCCCAGTTTCATGTCCCCTCCATCTCTGCCCCAGATTCATGTCCCCTCCATCTCTGCCCTCAGATTCATGTCCCTCCATCTCTGCCCCAGATTCATGTCACCCCATCTCTGCCCCCAGATTCATGTCCCCCCATCTCTGCCCCCAGATTCATGTCCCCCCATCTCTGCCCCCAGATTCATGTCCCCCTTCCATCTCTGCCCCAGTTTCATGTCTCCACATCTCTGTCCCCAGATTCATGTCCCTCCATCTCTGCCCCCAGATTCATGTCCCTCCATCTCTGCCCCAGATTCATGTCCCTCCATCTCTGCCCCCAGATTCATGTCCCCCTTCCATCTCTGCCCCCAATTTCATGCCCCCCTTCCATCTCTGCCCCCAGATTCATGTCTCCACATCTCTGTCCCCAGATTCATGTCCCTCCATCTCTGCCCCTAGTTTCATGCCCCCCTTCCATCTCTGCCCCCAGATTCATGTCCCTCCATCTCTGCCCCAGATTCATGTCCCCCCATCTCTGCCCCCAGTTTCATGCCCCCCTTCCATCTCTGCCCCCAGATTCATGTCCCTCCATCTCTGCCCCAGATTCATGTCCCTCCATCTCTGCCCCCAGTTTCATGTCCCCCTTCCATCTCTGCCCCCAGTTTCATGTCTCCACATCTCTGACCTCAGATTCATGTCCCTGTTAGGAGTATTTAGGTTCATTGCTTTCTATTTTTCTTACCTGGGGAGTTTTTGGCTGCGCAGTGTCTGGGGTGGCATCCTGGCGCTGCGGGGTTGTCCTGTCGTGAGTATTGGTGCACACCTTCTGACTTGCACGCGCGCACTGCTGGTAGGCAGCTTTATCTCCTGGTTGATTAGTCTGTCCCCCCATTTGCACCTGGGAGGAGTGGTCTCTACTCTGTATTTATACCCATGCCTCCCATGGTTCTGTGCTGAGTGTCGCTTTTACAGAGCTAGGCCTTAGCAGGAGGAGTAGGTGGTGTTCTGGGATAGAGGAAGTTCCGTGGTTGATTTTTGGGAGGTTTGGGTGAACGAGTTGGTTTGTGTGTTTTCCCTTCTGTGTTCACCAATCCTCCCTCTGTGTATAATTGACTGTGTGAGTGAATTGCCTTATCCTTTGATTTCTACTCAGTTTCCCTGTGTTTGTTTCCTAGTGTAAGGTTCCTTCCCATATTGGTTTGGGGGAATCCTTTCCCACATTTTTCCTGTGTGCTGCTTGTGTTGTTAGTCAGTGCACACCCTTGTCAGTCCCTGTCAGTAGCAGCTTCACTTGTTCGTTAGGGGTGACCCCCTTTAGTCTCCAGTCCCTAGAGGTCTTATAGGGCATTCCTTCTCCCACTTCCCTCTAGGCCTACGGAATCAGTGAGAGAGGAGCTGTCGGGGTCAGGCTTAGCCTGAGTACAGCCGACCTACACCCGTGAGGCAGGGACCGGGATAGCTAGTGGGAGTAGTGCAGGGCGAGATTCCCTACTGCTATCCCTTAGCCCCGTTGCAGCTACCTGGACTGACATAACAGTCCCCCTTCCATCTCTGCCCCCAGATTCATGTCCCCCCATCTCTGCCCCCAGTGTCATGTCCCCCCATCTCTGCCCCAGATTCATGTCCCCCCTCCATCTCTGCCCCAAGATTCATGTCCCCCCTCCATCTCTGCCCCCAGATTCATGTCCCTTCCATCTCTGCCCTCAGATTCATGTCCCTTCCATCTCTTCCCTCAGATTCATGTCCCCCCATCTCTGCCCCCAGATTCATGTCCCCCCATCTCTGCCCCCAGATTCATGTCCCCTCCATCTCTGCCCCAAGATTCATGTCCCCCCCATCTCTGCCCCCAGATTCATGTCCCTCCATCTCTGCCCCCAGATTCATGTCCCCCCATCTCTGCCCCCAGATTCATGTCCCCCCATCTCTGCCCCCAGATTCATGTCCCTTCCATCTCTGCCCTCAGATTCATGTCCCTTCCATCTCTGCCCTCAGATTCATGTCCCCCCATCTCTGCCCCCAGATTCATGTCCCCCCATCTCTGCCCCCAGATTCATGTCCCCTCCATCTCTGCCCCAAGATTCATGTCCCCCCCATCTCTGCCCCCAGATTCATGTCCCTCCATCTCTGCCCCCAGATTCATGTCCCCCCATCTCTGCCCCCAGATTCATGTCCCCCCATCTCTGCCCCCAGATTCATGTCCCCTCCATCTCTGCCCCCAGATTCATGTCCCCTCCATCTCTGCCCCCAGATTCATGTCCCCTCCATCTCTGCCCCCAGATTCATGTCCCTCCATCTCTGCCCCCAGATTCATGTCCCTCCATCTCTGCCCCAGATTCATGTCCCTCCATCTCTGTCCCCAGATTCATGTCCCCCTTCCATCTCTGCCCCCAGATTCATGTCCCCCTTCCATCTCGGCCCTCAGATTCATGTCCCCCTTCCATCTCTGCCCCCAGTTTCATGTCTCCACATCTCTGTCCCCAGATTCATGTCCCTCCATCTCTGCCCCCAGATTAATGTCCCTCCATCTCTGTCCCCAGATTCATGTCCCCCATCTCTGCCCCCAGATTCATGTCCCTCCATCTCTTCCCCCAGATTCATGTCTTCTCCATCTCTGCCCCCAGATTCATGTCCCTCCATCTCTTCCCCCAGATTCATGTCTTCTCCATCTCTGCCCCCAGATTCATGTCCCCCATCTCTGCCCCCAGATTCATGTCCCTCCATCTCTGCCCCCAGATTCATGTCCCTCCATCTCTTCCCCCAGATTCATGTCCCTCCGTCTCTTCCCCCAGATTCATGTCCCTCCGTCTCTGCCCCCAGATTCATGTCCCTCCGTCTCTGCCCCCAGATTCATGTCTCTCCGTCTCTGCCCCCAGTTTCATGTCTCTCCGTCTCTGCCCCCAGATTCATGTCCCCCCTTCCATCTCTGCCCCCAGATTCATGTCCCCCCTTCCATCTCTGCCCCCAGATTCATGTCCCCCCTTCCATCTCTGCCCCCAGATTCATGTCCCCCCTTCCATCTCTGCCCCCAGATTCATGTCCCCTCCGTCTCTGCCCCCAGATTCATGTCCCCTCCGTCTCTGCCCCCAGATTCATGTCCCCCCATCTCTGCCCCAGATTCATGTCCCCCCCATCTCTGCCCCAGATTCATGTCCCCTCCATCTCTGCCCCAGATTCATGTCCCCCCATCTCTGCCCCCAGTTTCATGTCCCCCCATCTCTGCCCCCAGTTTCATGTCCCCTCCATCTCTGCCCCAGATTCATGTCCCCTCCATCTCTGCCCTCAGATTCATGTCCCTCCATCTCTGCCCCAGATTCATGTCACCCCATCTCTGCCCCCAGATTCATGTCCCCCCATCTCTGCCCCCAGATTCATGTCCCCCCATCTCTGCCCCCAGATTCATGTCCCCCTTCCATCTCTGCCCCAGTTTCATGTCTCCACATCTCTGTCCCCAGATTCATGTCCCTCCATCTCTGTCCCCAGATTCATGTCCCTCCATCTCTGCCCCCAGTTTCATGCCCCCCTTCCATCTCTGCCCCCAATTTCATGCCCCCCTTCCATCTCTGCCCCCAGATTCATGTCTCCACATCTCTGTCCCCAGATTCATGTCCCTCCATCTCTGCCCCCAGTTTCATGCCCCCCTTCCATCTCTGCCCCCAGATTCATGTCCCTCCATCTCTGCCCCAGATTCATGTCCCTCCATCTCTGCCCCCAGTTTCATGCCCCCCTTCCATCTCTGCCCCCAGATTCATGTCCCTCCATCTCTGCCCCAGATTCATGTCCCTCCATCTCTGCCCCCAGTTTCATGTCCCCCTTCCATCTCTGCCCCCAGTTTCATGTCTCCACATCTCTGACCTCAGATTCATGTCCCTTTTAGGAGTATTTAGGTTCATTGCTTTCTATTTTTCTTACCTGGGGAGTTGTTGGCTGCGCAGTGTCTGGGGTGGCATCCTGGCGCTGCGGGGTTGTCCTGTCGTGAGTATTGGTGCACACCTTCTGACTTGCACGCGCGCACTGCTGGTAGGCAGCTTTATCTCCTGGTTGATTAGTCTGTCCCCCCATTTGCACCTGGGAGGAGTGGTCTCTACTCTGTATTTATACCCATGCCTCCCATGGTTCTGTGCTGAGTGTCGCTTTTACAGAGCTAGGCCTTAGCAGGAGGAGTAGTTGGTGTTCTGGGATAGAGGAAGTTCCGTGGTTGATTTTTGGGAGGTTTGGGTGAACGAGTTGGTTTGTGTGTTTTCCCTTCTGTGTTCACCAATCCTCCCTCTGTGTATAATTGACTGTGTGAGTGAATTGCCTTATCCTTTGATTTCTACTCTGTTTCCCTGTGTTTGTTTCCTAGTGTAAGGTTCCTTCCCATATTGGTTTGGGGGAATCCTTTCCCACATTTTTCCTGTGTGCTGCTTGTGTTGTTAGTCAGCGCACACCCTTGTCAGTCCCTGTCAGTAGCAGCTTCACTTGTTCGTTAGGGGTGACCCCCTTTAGTCTCCAGTCCCTAGAGGTCTTATAGGGCATTCCTTCTCCCACTTCCCTCTAGGCCTACGGTGTCAGTGAGAGAGGAGCTGTCGGGGTCAGGCTTAGCCTGAGTACAGCCGACCCACACCCGTGAGGCAGGGACCGGGATAGCTAGTGGGAGTAGTGCAGGGCGAGATTCCCTACTGCTATCCCTTAGCCCCGTTGCAGCTACCTGGACTGACATAACAGTCCCCCTTCCATCTCTGCCCCCAGATTCATGTCCCCCCATCTCTGCCCCCAGTGTCATGTCCCCCCATCTCTGCCCCAGATTCATGTCCTCCCATCTCTGCCCCAAGATTCATGTCCCCCCTCCATCTCTGCCCCCAGATTCATGTCCCTTCCATCTCTGCCCTCAGATTCATGTCCCTTCCATCTCTGCCCTCAGATTCATGTCCCCCCATCTCTGCCCCCAGATTCATGTCCCCCCATCTCTGCCCCCAGATTCATGTCCCCTCCATCTCTGCCCCCAGATTCATGTCCCTCTATCTCTGCCTCCAGATTCATGTCCCCTCCATCTCTGCCCCCAGATTCATGTCCCTCCTCCATCTCTGCCCCCAGATTCATGTCCCTCCATCTCTGTCCCCAGATTCATGTCCCTCCATCTCTGTCCCCAGATTCATGTCCCCCTTCCATCTCTGCCCCCAGATTCATGTCCCCCTTCCATCTCTGCCCCCAGATTCATGTCTCCACATCTCTGTCCCCAGATTCATGTCCCTCCATCTCTGCCCCCAGATTAATGTCCCTCCATCTCTGCCCCAGATTCATGTCCCTCCATCTCTGTCCCCAGATTCATGTCCCCCTTCCATCTCTGCCCCCAGATTCATGTCCCCCTTCCATCTCTGCCCCCAGATTCATGTCCCCCTTCCATCTCTGCCCCCAGATTCATGTCCCCCTTCCATCTCTGCCCCCAGATTCATGTCCCCTCCATCTCTGCCCCCAGATTCATGTCCCCTCCATCTCTGCCCCCAGATTCATGTCCCCTCCATCTCTGCCCCCAGATTCATGTCCCCTCCATCTCTGCCCCCAGATTCATGTCCCCTCCATCTCTGCCCCCAGATTCATGTCCCTCCATCTCTGCCCCCAGATTCATGTCCCCTCCATCTCTGCCCCCAGATTCATGTCCCCTCCATCTCTGCCCCCAGATTCATGTCCCTCTATCTCTGCCTCCAGATTCATGTCCCCTCCATCTCTGCCCCCAGATTCATGTCCCTCCTCCATCTCTGCCCCCAGATTCACGTCCCCCCATCTCTGCCCCCAGATTCATGTCCCCCCATCTCTGCCCCCAGATTCATGTCCCCTCCATCTCTGCCCCAGATTCATGTCCCCCCATCTCTGCCCCCAGATTCATGTCCCTCCATCTTTGCCCCCAGATTCATGTCCCCTCCATCTCTGCCCCCAGATTCATGTCCCCTCCATCTCTGCCCCCAGATTCATGTCCCTCCATCTTTGCCCCCAGATTCATGTCCCCTCCATCTCTGCCCCCAGATTCATGTCCCCTCCATCTCTGCCCCCAGATTCATGTCCCCTCCATCTCTGCCCCCAGATTCATGTCCCTCTATCTCTGCCTCCAGATTCATGTCCCCTCCATCTCTGCCCCCAGATTCATGTCCCTCCTCCATCTCTGCCCCCAGATTCACGTCCCCCCATCTCTGCCCCCAGATTCATGTCCCCCCATCTCTGCCCCCAGATTCATGTCCCCTCCATCTCTGCCCCAGATTCATGTCCCCCCATCTCTGCCCCCAGATTCATGTCCCTCCATCTCTGACCCAGATTCATGTCCCCCCATCTCTGCCCCCAGATTCATGTCCCCTCCATCTCTGCCCCAAGATTCATGTCCCCTCCATCTCTGCCCCCAGATTCATGTCCCCTCCATCTCTGCCCCCAGATTCATGTCCCTCTATCTCTGCCTCCAGATTCATGTCCCCTCCATCTCTGCCCCCAGATTCATGTCCCTCCTCCATCTCTGCCCCCAGATTCACGTCCCCCCATCTCTGCCCCCAGATTCATGTCCCCTCCATCTCTGCCCCAGATTTATGTCCCCCCATCTCTGCCCCCAGATTCATGTCCCTCCATCTCTGCCCCAGATTCATGTCCCCCCATCTCTGCCCCCAGATTCATGTCCCTCCATCTCTGCCCCAGATTCATGTCCCCTCCATCTCTGTCCCCAGATTCATGTCCCTCCATCTCTGCCCCCAGATTCATGTCCCCCTTCCATCTCTGCCCCCAGTTTCATGTCTCCACATCTCTGACCTCAGATTCATGTCCCTGTTAGGAGTATTTAGGTTCATTGCTTTCTATTTTTCTTACCTGGGGAGTTTTTGGCTGCGCAGTGTCTGGGGTGGCATCCTGGCGCTGCGGGGTTGTCCTGTCGTGAGTATTGGTGCACACCTTCTGACTTGCACGCGCGCACTGCTGGTAGGCAGCTTTATCTCCTGGTTGATTAGTCTGTCCTCCCATTTGCACCTGGGAGGAGTGGTCTCTACTCTGTATTTATACCCATGCCTCCCATGGTTCTGTGCTGAGTGTCGCTTTTACAGAGCTAGGCCTTAGCAGGAGGAGTAGTTGGTGTTCTGGGATAGAGGAAGTTCCGTGGTTGATTTTTGGGAGGTTTGGGTGAACGAGTTGGTTTGTGTGTTTTCCCTTCTGTGTTCACCAATCCTCCCTCTGTGTATAATTGACTGTGTGAGTGAATTGCCTTATCCTTTGATTTCTACTCTGTTTCCCTGTGTTTGTTTCCTAGTGTAAGGTTCCTTCCCATATTGGTTTGGGGGAATCCTTTCCCACATTTTTCCTGTGTGCTGCTTGTGTTGTTAGTCAGCGCACACCCTTGTCAGTCCCTGTCAGTAGCAGCTTCACTTGTTCGTTAGGGGTGACCCCCTTTAGTCTCCAGTCCCTAGAGGTCTTATAGGGCATTCCTTCTCCCACTTCCCTCTAGGCCTACGGTGTCAGTGAGAGAGGAGCTGTCGGGGTCAGGCTTAGCCTGAGTACAGCCGACCCACACCCGTGAGGCAGGGACCGGGATAGCTAGTGGGAGTAGTGCAGGGCGAGATTCCCTACTGCTATCCCTTAGCCCCGTTGCAGCTACCTGGACTGACATAACAGTCCCCCTTCCATCTCTGCCCCCAGATTCATGTCCCCCCATCTCTGCCCCCAGTGTCATGTCCCCCCATCTCTGCCCCAGATTCATGTCCTCCCATCTCTGCCCCAAGATTCATGTCCCCCCTCCATCTCTGCCCCCAGATTCATGTCCCTTCCATCTCTGCCCTCAGATTCATGTCCCTTCCATCTCTGCCCTCAGATTCATGTCCCCCCATCTCTGCCCCCAGATTCATGTCCCCCCATCTCTGCCCCCAGATTCATGTCCCCTCCATCTCTGCCCCCAGATTCATGTCCCTCTATCTCTGCCTCCAGATTCATGTCCCCTCCATCTCTGCCCCCAGATTCATGTCCCTCCTCCATCTCTGCCCCCAGATTCATGTCCCTCCATCTCTGTCCCCAGATTCATGTCCCTCCATCTCTGTCCCCAGATTCATGTCCCCCTTCCATCTCTGCCCCCAGATTCATGTCCCCCTTCCATCTCTGCCCCCAGATTCATGTCTCCACATCTCTGTCCCCAGATTCATGTCCCTCCATCTCTGCCCCCAGATTAATGTCCCTCCATCTCTGCCCCAGATTCATGTCCCTCCATCTCTGTCCCCAGATTCATGTCCCCCTTCCATCTCTGCCCCCAGATTCATGTCCCCCTTCCATCTCTGCCCCCAGATTCATGTCCCCCTTCCATCTCTGCCCCCAGATTCATGTCCCCCTTCCATCTCTGCCCCCAGATTCATGTCCCCTCCATCTCTGCCCCCAGATTCATGTCCCCTCCATCTCTGCCCCCAGATTCATGTCCCCTCCATCTCTGCCCCCAGATTCATGTCCCCTCCATCTCTGCCCCCAGATTCATGTCCCCTCCATCTCTGCCCCCAGATTCATGTCCCTCCATCTCTGCCCCCAGATTCATGTCCCCTCCATCTCTGCCCCCAGATTCATGTCCCCTCCATCTCTGCCCCCAGATTCATGTCCCTCTATCTCTGCCTCCAGATTCATGTCCCCTCCATCTCTGCCCCCAGATTCATGTCCCTCCTCCATCTCTGCCCCCAGATTCACGTCCCCCCATCTCTGCCCCCAGATTCATGTCCCCCCATCTCTGCCCCCAGATTCATGTCCCCTCCATCTCTGCCCCAGATTCATGTCCCCCCATCTCTGCCCCCAGATTCATGTCCCTCCATCTTTGCCCCCAGATTCATGTCCCCTCCATCTCTGCCCCCAGATTCATGTCCCCTCCATCTCTGCCCCCAGATTCATGTCCCTCCATCTTTGCCCCCAGATTCATGTCCCCTCCATCTCTGCCCCCAGATTCATGTCCCCTCCATCTCTGCCCCCAGATTCATGTCCCCTCCATCTCTGCCCCCAGATTCATGTCCCTCTATCTCTGCCTCCAGATTCATGTCCCCTCCATCTCTGCCCCCAGATTCATGTCCCTCCTCCATCTCTGCCCCCAGATTCACGTCCCCCCATCTCTGCCCCCAGATTCATGTCCCCCCATCTCTGCCCCCAGATTCATGTCCCCTCCATCTCTGCCCCAGATTCATGTCCCCCCATCTCTGCCCCCAGATTCATGTCCCTCCATCTCTGACCCAGATTCATGTCCCCCCATCTCTGCCCCCAGATTCATGTCCCCTCCATCTCTGCCCCAAGATTCATGTCCCCTCCATCTCTGCCCCCAGATTCATGTCCCCTCCATCTCTGCCCCCAGATTCATGTCCCTCTATCTCTGCCTCCAGATTCATGTCCCCTCCATCTCTGCCCCCAGATTCATGTCCCTCCTCCATCTCTGCCCCCAGATTCACGTCCCCCCATCTCTGCCCCCAGATTCATGTCCCCTCCATCTCTGCCCCAGATTTATGTCCCCCCATCTCTGCCCCCAGATTCATGTCCCTCCATCTCTGCCCCAGATTCATGTCCCCCCATCTCTGCCCCCAGATTCATGTCCCTCCATCTCTGCCCCAGATTCATGTCCCCTCCATCTCTGTCCCCAGATTCATGTCCCTCCATCTCTGCCCCCAGATTCATGTCCCCCTTCCATCTCTGCCCCCAGTTTCATGTCTCCACATCTCTGACCTCAGATTCATGTCCCTGTTAGGAGTATTTAGGTTCATTGCTTTCTATTTTTCTTACCTGGGGAGTTTTTGGCTGCGCAGTGTCTGGGGTGGCATCCTGGCGCTGCGGGGTTGTCCTGTCGTGAGTATTGGTGCACACCTTCTGACTTGCACGCGCGCACTGCTGGTAGGCAGCTTTATCTCCTGGTTGATTAGTCTGTCCTCCCATTTGCACCTGGGAGGAGTGGTCTCTACTCTGTATTTATACCCATGCCTCCCATGGTTCTGTGCTGAGTGTCGCTTTTACAGAGCTAGGCCTTAGCAGGAGGAGTAGTTGGTGTTCTGGGATAGAGGAAGTTCCGTGGTTGATTTTTGGGAGGTTTGGGTGAACGAGTTGGTTTGTGTGTTTTCCCTTCTGTGTTCACCAATCCTCCCTCTGTGTATAATTGACTGTGTGAGTGAATTGCCTTATCCTTTGATTTCTACTCTGTTTCCCTGTGTTTGTTTCCTAGTGTAAGGTTCCTTCCCATATTGGTTTGGGGGAATCCTTTCCCACATTTTTCCTGTGTGCTGCTTGTGTTGTTAGTCAGTGCACACCCTTGTCAGTCCCTGTCAGTAGCAGCTTCACTTGTTCGTTAGGGGTGACCCCCTTTAGTCTCCAGTCCCTAGAGGTCTTATAGGGCATTCCTTCTCCCACTTCCCTCTAGGCCTACGGAATCAGTGAGAGAGGAGCTGTCGGGGTCAGGCTTAGCCTGAGTACAGCCGACCCACACCCGTGAGGCAGGGACCGGGATAGCTAGTGGGAGTAGTGCAGGGCGAGATTCCCTACTGCTATCCCTTAGCCCCGTTGCAGCTACCTGGACTGACATAACAGTCCCCCTTCCATCTCTGCCCCCAGATTCATGTCCCCCCATCTCTGCCCCCAGTGTCATGTCCCCCCATCTCTGCCCCAGATTCATGTCCCTCCTCCATCTCTGCCCCAAGATTCATGTCCCCCCTCCATCTCTGCCCCCAGATTCATGTCCCTTCCATCTCTGCCCTCAGATTCATGTCCCTTCCATCTCTGCCCTCAGATTCATGTCCCCCCATCTCTGCCCCCAGATTCATGTCCCCCCATCTCTGCCCCCAGATTCATGTCCCCTCCATCTCTGCCCCAAGATTCATGTCCCCCCCATCTCTGCCCCCAGATTCATGTCCCCTCCATCTCTGCCCCCAGATTCATGTCCCTCCATCTCTGCCCCCAGATTCATGTCCCCCCATCTCTGCCCCCAGATTCATGTCCCCCCATCTCTGCCCCCAGATTCATGTCCCCTCCATCTCTGCCCCCAGATTCATGTCCCCTCCATCTCTGCCCCCAGATTCATGTCCCCCTTCCATCTCTGCCCCCAGATTCATGTCCCCCTTCCATCTCTGCCCCCAGTTTCATGTCTCCACATCTCTGTCCCCAGATTCATGTCCCTCCATCTCTGCCCCCAGATTAATGTCCCTCCATCTCTGCCCCAGATTCATGTCCCCCTTCCATCTCTGCCCCCAGATTCATGTCCCCCTTCCATCTCTGCCCCCAGATTCATGTCCCCCTTCCATCTCTGCCCCCAGTTTCATGTCCCCCTTCCATCTCTGCCTCCAGATTCATGTCCCCTCCATCTCTGCCCCCAGATTCATGTCCCTCCTCCATCTCTGCCCCCAGATTCACGTCCCCCCATCTCTGCCCCCAGATTCACGTCCCCCCATCTCTGCCCCCAGATTCATGTCCCCTCCATCTCTGCCCCCAGATTCATGTCGTCCCCTCCATCTCTGCCCCCAGTGTCATGCCGTCCTCTCCATCTCTGTCCCCAGTGTCATGCCGTCCTCTCCTTCATCTGCCCCCAGATTTACGTTCCACCTCCACATTAAACTTACCTTCTCATCTGCTCCCTCGCCTCTCTCGCTGACACATATGCGGCTGAAGCGAGGAGCTGACTGTCAGTGAGACCAGTGGCAGCGGCGAAGCGAGGAGCTGACCTGTGTCAGCTCCTCGCTTCAGCCGCATATGTGTTCAACTCAGGTCTGCGTCCTCTGGACACAGATCTGAGTTGAAATCAGGACATACCTCCCTCCAACCGGGACCCGCGGGACATGTCACCCAAATCGTGACTGTCCCGCGGAAAACGGGACGGTTGGGAGGTATGTGTAACGTGCCGCGTGATGTGGCACGTGTACGCCGCGTGACCCTTTGCTTGCCATACACGCTCCCATTAATTTCAGTGGGAGCGGGGATCGTATGCGCCGCGCTAGTTTGCGGCCGTGCATTTATTCACACAGTGATGACCGTATTTGGGGTCAGGGCTCAGACACTCCAGTGTATTACAGCCACTTACTCAGGTGCAATACACCTGCTCAGACACCAGTGGGCGCCACCTTACAGATCTGGAGGCTTGTACAGAAGGAGACACCAGTGGCCGAAGCTCAGCTCTATAATTGTGACTAGGGCCCGTACAGGCAGTGCTTGGTGTACGGCTCAATGCAGTGTTCTATACAGAGTGTAGGGTTCGGTGCAGTGTTCCGTGCAGTTTTCCTTTCAGTGTTCCTTGCAGGGTTCGGTGCAGTGTTCCATGCAGGGCTCGGTGCAGTGTTTGGTGTACGGTTCGGTGCAGGGCTCAGTGAAGTGTTTGTTGCAGGGTTTGGTGTAGGGTTTGGTGCAGTGTTTGTTGCAAGGTTTGGTGTAGGGTTCGGTGCAATGCTTGGTGTAGGGTTTGGTGCAGTGTTTGTTGCAGGGTTTGGTGTAGGGTTCGGTGCAGTGCTTAGTGCAGGGTTCACTGCAGTGTTCCATTTAGGGCTCAGTGCAGTGTTTGATGTAGGGTTCAGTGCAAGGTTTGGTGCAGTGTTCCGTGCAGGGTTTGGTGTAGGGTTCGGTGCAGTGCTTCGTGCAGGGTTCGGTGCAGTGTTCCCTGCAGGGCTCAGTGCAGTGTTTGTTGCAGGGTTTGGTGTAGGGGTCGGTGCAGTGCTTGGTGCAGTGTTTGTTGCAGGATTTAATGTAGGGTTCGGTGCAGTGCTTAGTGCAGGGTTCAGTGCAGGGCTCAGTGCAGTGTTTGTTGCAGGGTTTGGTGTAGGATTCGGTGCAGTGCTTAGTGTAGGGTTCGGTGCAGTGTTCCATGCAGGGCTCAGTGCAGTGTTTGTTGCAGGGTTTGGTGTAGGGTTTGGTGCACTGCTTAGTGCAGTGTTCCATGCAGGGCTTCAGTTCTATTGTTGGCTCTGTCCTTGGAGATGTTTCGGAGTGAAGCCCAGGAATGTCTGTCGGTGTGTGAGGGTTACTCGGGTTCACTCTCCTGGGTTCGGTGGTTTCCCTAATCTGTTCTGGGTAATGGCATTGCCAGTCTTGGATGTTGGTGTTTATGGGTCCCCTCTGCTCTGCTCTCCTGGGTGTTCAGAGTCCCATCATCTTTACTGGTTGCTGTGTCTCCTCTCCAATGTGTGCAGGGGGCCCTCTCCAGGGTGCTGGGAGTCTCCTCTCCAATGTGTGCAGGGGGCCCTCTCCTGGGTGCTGGGAGTCTCCTCTCCAATGTGTGCAGGGGGCCCTCTCCTGGGTGCTGGGAGTCTCCTCTCCAATGTGTGCAGGGGGCCCTCTCCTGGGTGCTGGGAGTCTCCTCTCTTAGGTGTGCAGGGGGCCCTCTCCAGGGTGCTGGGAGTCTCCTCTCCAATGTGTGCAGGGGGCCCTCTCCAGGGTGCTGGGAGTCTCCTCTCCAATGTGTGCAGGGGGCCCTCTCCAGGGTGCTGGGAGTCTCCTCTCCTTGGTATATGGGGGGGCCCTCTCCTGGCTGCTAAGTGTCTCCTCTTCTAGGTATATGGGGGGCCCTTTCCTGGGTGCTGGGAGTCTCCTCTCCTCGGTACATGAGGGGCCCTCTCCTGGCTGCTGGGAGTCTCCTTTCCTCGGTGTATGGGGGGCCCTCTCCAGGGTGCTGGGAGTCTCCTCTCCAATGTGTGCAGGGGGCCCTCTCCTGGGTGCTGGGAGTCTCCTTTCCTCGGTACATGAGGGTCCCTCTCCTGGGTACTGGGAGTCTCCTTTCCTCGGTGTATGGGGGTCCCTCTCCTGGGTGCTGGGAGTCTCCTTTCCTCGGTACATGAGGGTCTCTCTCCTGGGTACTGGGAGTCTCCTTTCCTCGGTGTATGGGGGTCCCTCTCCTGGGTGCTGGGAGTCTCCTCTCCTCAGTGTATTGGGGGGCCCTCTCCTGGGTACTGGGAGTCTCCTCTCCTCAGTGTATTGGGGGGCCCTCTCCTGGGTACTGGGAGTCTCCTCTCCAATGTGTGCAGGGGGCCCTCTCCTGGGTGCTGGGAGTCTCCTCTCTTAGGTGTATGGGGGGGCCCTCTCCTGGGTGCTGGGAGTCTCCTCTCTTAGGTGTATGGAGGGCCCTCTCCTGTGTACTGGGAGTCTCCTCTCTTTGGTGTATGGCGGGCCCTCTCCTGGGTGCTGGGAGTCTCCTCTCTTAGGTGTATGGGGGGGCCCTCTCCTGGGTGCTGGGAGTCTCCTCTCCTCAGTATATGGGGGCCCTCTCCTGGGTGCTGGGAGTCTCCTCTCCTCGGTACATGAGGGGCCCTCTCCTGGGTGCTGGGAGTCTCCTCACCTAGGTGTATGGGGGGGCCCTCTCCTGGGTACTGGGAGTCTCCTCTCCTTGGTGTATGGGGGGGCCCTCTCCTGGGTACTGGGAGTCTCCTCTCCTTGGTGTATGGGGGGGCCCTCTCCTGGGTGCTGGGAGTCTCCTCACCTAGGTGTATGGGGGGGGCCCTCTCCTGGGTACTGGGAGTCTCCTCACCTAGGTGTATGGGGGGGCCCTCTCCTGGGTGCTGGGAGTCTCCTCTCCTTGGTGTATGGGGGGGCCCTCTCCTGGGTACTGGGAGTCTCCTCACCTAGGTGTATGGGGGGGCCCTCTCCTGGGTACTGGGAGTCTCCTCTCCTCAGTGTATTGGGGGCCCTCTCCTGGGTACTGGGAGTCTCCTCTCCTCAGTGTATGGGGGGTCCCTCTCCTGGGTGCTGGGAGTCTCCTCTCCTTGGTGTATGGGGGTCCCTCTCCTGGGTGCTGGGAGTCTCCTCGCCTTGGTGTATGGGGGGGCCCTCTCCTGGGTGCTGGGAGTCTCCTCGCCTTGGTGTATGGGGGGGCCCTCTCCTGGGTGCTGGGAGTCTCCTCTCCTTGGTGTATGGGGGTCCCTCTCCTGGGTGCTGGGAGTCTCCTCACCTAGGTGTATGGGGGGGCCCTCTCCTGGGTACTGGGAGTCTCCTCTCCTCAGTGTATTGGGGGGGCCCTCTCCTGGGTGCTGGGAGTCTCCTCTCTTAGGTGTATTGGGGGGGTCCTCTCCTGGGTGCTGGGAGTCTCCTCTCTTAGGTGTATGGGGGTCCCTCTCCTGGGTGCTGGGAGTCTCCTCTCCTTGGTATATGGGGGGCCCTCTCCTGGGTACTGGGAGTCTCCTCTCTTAGGTGTATTGGGGGGGTCCTCTCCTGGGTGCTGGGAGTCTCCTCTCTTAGGTGTATGGGGGTCCCTCTCCTGGGTGCTGGGAGTCTCCTCTCCTTGGTGTATGGGGGTCCCTCTCCTGGGTACTGGGAGTCTCCTCTCCTTGGTGTATGGGGGTCCCTCTCCTGGGTGCTGGGAGTCTCCTCTCCTTGGTGTAATTGGTTCCCCTGATGTCTCCCTGGTTGTATCTGGGTGTCAGATTGGTGTCATTGTTGCAGTGACGTCACTGTCATCCAGGTGTGAGCGTATATAAGAGCTGACAAGCAGCGAGGAGCAGCATTCCCTGGCTGTCAGGCTCAGCGTCTCCCTGCTGCTGCTCCTCGCCTCCTACAATCCAGCATCGGGTGAGTCCTGTCTGCGTCTCTTTACACTCTGGATATCTGCAGTCTCTGGGGTAGTTTTGGCCAAAGTCAGTTTTAAAGAGTTGCATGTGTAGCTGTCTGGCACTCGCGGGGTTAAGGATATCTCTGCCTGAGGAAAGTTTATCACAAACTGTTATACACCAGGGGGCAAAAGTATTAACCCATTTTTCTCTGTCTATAGTATATCCTCATCTCTGACACACTCAGGGTTATGTCCTCATCTCTCTGATACACTCAGGGTTATATCCTCCTCTCTCTGATACACTCAGGGTTATATCCTCCTCTCTGACACACTCAGGGTTATATCCTCATCTCTCTGATACACTCAGGGTTATATCCTCCTCTCTGATACACTCAGGGTTATATCCTCATCTCTCTGATACACTCAGGGTTATATCCTCCTCTCTGACACACTCAGGGTTATATCCTCATCTCTGACACACTCAGGGTTATATCCTCATCTCTCTGATACACTCAGGGTTATATCCTCCTCTCTCTGATACACTCAGGGTTATATCCTCATCTCTCTGATACACTCAGGGTTATATCCTCCTCTCTGACACACTCAGGGTTATATCCTCATCTCTCTGATACACTCAGGGATATATCCTCATCTCTCTGATACACTCAGGGTTATATCCTCCTCTCTGACACACTCAGGGTTATATCCTCCTCTCTCTGATACACTCAGGGTTATATCCTCCTCTCTGACACACTCAGGGTTATATCCTCATCTCTCTGATACACTCAGGGTTATATCCTCATCTCTCTGATACACTCAGGGTTATATCCTCCTCTCTGACACACTCAGGGTTATATCCTCCTCTCTCTGATACACTCAGGGTTATATCCTCCTCTCTGACACACTCAGGGTTATATCCTCATCTCTCTGATACACTCAGGGTTATATCCTCATCTCTGATACACTCAGGGTTATATCCTCCTCTCTGACACACTCAGGGTTATATCCTCATCACCTCGGACACACTCAGGGTTATATCCTCATCTCTCTGGCACACTCAGGGTTATATCCTAATCTCTCGGACACACTCAGGGTTATATCCTCCTCTCTGATACACTCAGGGTTATATCCTCATCTCTCTGACACACTCAGGGTTATATCCTAATCTCTCGGACACACTCAGGGTTATATCCTCCTCTCTGATACACTCAGGGTTATATCCTCATCTCTCTGACACACTCAGGGTTATATCCTCATCTCTCGGACACACTCAGGGTTATATCCTCATCTCTCTGGCACACTCAGGGTTATATCCTAATCTCTCGGACACACTCAGGGTTATATCCTCCTCTCTGATACACTCAGGGTTATATCCTCATCTCTCTTGCACACTCAGGGTTATATCCTCATCTCTCGGACACACTCAGGGTTATATCCTCATCTCTCTGACACACTCAGGGTTATATCCTCATCTCTCTGGCACACTCAGGGTTATATCCTCATCTCTGATACACTCAGGGTTATATCCTCATCTCTCGGACACACTCAGGGTTATATCCTCATCTCTCTGATACACTCAGGGTTATATCCTCCTCTCTGACACACTCAGGGTTATATCCTCATCTCTGATACACTCAGGGTTATATCCTCATCTCTCGGACACACTCAGGGTTATATCCTCATCTCTCGGACACACTCAGGGTTATATCCTCATCTCTCTGGCACACTCAGGGTTATATCCTCATCTCTCTGATACACTCAGGGTTATATCCTCCTCTCTGGCACACTCAGGGTTATATCCTCATCTCTGATACACTCAGGGTTATATCCTCATCTCTCTGATACACTCAGGGTTATATCCTCCTCTCTGACACACTCAGGGTTATATCCTCATCTCTTGCACACTCAGGGTTATATCCTCATCTCTCTGATACACTCAGGGTTATATCCTCATCTCTCGGACACACTCAGTTTTATATTTTCATCTCTCTGGCACACTCAGGGTTATATCCTCTTCTCTGGCACACTCAGGGTTATATCCTCATCTCTCGGACACACTCAGGGTTATATCCTCATCTCTCGGACACACTCAGGGTTATATCCTCATCTCTCGGACACACTCAGGGTTATATCCTCCTCTCTGATACACTCAGGGTTATATCCTTATTTCTCGCACACTCAGGGTTATATCCTCCTCTCTGATACACTCAGGGTTATATCCTTATTTCTCGCACACTCAGGGTTATATCCTTATTTCTCGCACACTCAGGGTTATATCCTCATCTCTCTGGCACACTCAGGGTTATATCCTCATCTCTCTGATACACTCAGGGTTATATCCTCCTCTCTGGCACACTCAGGGTTATATCCTCATCTCTGATACACTCAGGGTTATATCCTCATCTCTCTGATACACTCAGGGTTATATCCTCCTCTCTGACACACTCAGGGTTATATCCTCATCTCTTGCACACTCAGGGTTATATCCTCATCTCTCTGATACACTCAGGGTTATATCCTCATCTCTCGGACACACTCAGTTTTATATTTTCATCTCTCTGGCACACTCAGGGTTATATCCTCTTCTCTGGCACACTCAGGGTTATATCCTCATCTCTCGGACACACTCAGGGTTATATCCTCATCTCTCGGACACACTCAGGGTTATATCCTCATCTCTCGGACACACTCAGGGTTATATCCTCCTCTCTGATACACTCAGGGTTATATCCTTATTTCTCGCACACTCAGGGTTATATCCTCCTCTCTGATACACTCAGGGTTATATCCTTATTTCTCGCACACTCAGGGTTATATCCTTATTTCTCGCACACTCAGGGTTATATCCTTATTTCTCGCACACTCAGGGTTATATCCTTATTTCTCGCACACTCAGGGTTATATCCTTATCTCTCGCACACTCAGGGTTACACTTGGTGGGTTGTATTAGTTTGTCCGTTGCTGTTGGGCCCGTGTCTTCTGGGTTTCATTGAATAAAGCAGATTTTGCTCCTCACAGTTACCCCAAAGGAGAGAATGAGCCACTTGGGGTTGACCCTTCTACTGCTTGTCCTTTCTATGACCCTGACCTGCCTTGACTCCGCCCCTGCGGACCGGTGAGTAATCTGAAGAGCCTGTTCTCTATATCCCGCCAGTACTGGTGTCATGTGACCGGAGCTCATTGTGAGATTTCCCATTAATCTTAGACTGAAGATTAGAGATGAGACTTCAGAGAAGGGCTGGACGGTGACCCTACAAGGCGGACCTCTCTCCCCAAACATAGACCGGCCCCTGCTGAGGAGCAGCCGACACAGGAGGTGATGATTATACCACTGACCTCTCTACAGATCTGCAGGACATTGCTCCTCTTCGCTTCATCTAGTAACGCCCGTTTTTGTCTCGCAGGAGTCAGATGGAGAAGAGAAAATGTAACACGGCGACCTGCGTCACCCAGCGCTTAGCCGACTTCCTGGTGAGATCCAGTAACAGCCTCGCTCCGATCTACGCACCGACCAACGTCGGCTCCTACACGTATGGCAAAAGGGACATTGTGGGACTTCTACAGCGAGAATCCATCGACTATCTCCAGCATTAACCAATCACATCACAGAGGAGCGATCACAAAACCTTAACTCAAATATCCTCAGATCCGGGTGGTCAGTGCCCCTCCCCCACATCCAGATCATGAGAAGTGACTACAAGCTGCGGAGACCACTAATAACTTCTGAGAGACGCCCACCAACACTGCCCCCTAGAGGAGATGCCCAGAGAAGACATCATGGGGTTAAGGGGTTCTCTGATCTCAGCCCCTACCGAATCCTGACCCTGAGGATATGGTAGTAGTGGTCCCGCAGTATAACACTCCGACTCCAAAATACTCCAGTGACTGTACCAGCAGAATAGTGAGCGCAGCTCTGGAGTATAATACAGGATAAGTAATGTAATGTATGTACACAGTGACTGTACCAGCAGAATAGTGAGTGCAGCTCTGGAGTATAATACAGGATAAGTAATGTAATGTATGTACACAGTGACTGCACCAGCAGAATAGTGAGTGCAGCTCTGGAGTATAATACAGGATAAGTAATGTAATGTATGTACACAGTGACTGTACCAGCAGAATAGTGAGCGCAGCTCTGGAGTATAATACAGGATAAGTAATGTAATGTATGTACACAGTGACTGCACCAGCAGAATAGTGAGCGCAGCTCTGGAGTATAATACAGGATCAGTAATGTAATGTATATACAGTGACTGCACCAGCAGAATAGTGAGCGCAGCTCTGGAGTATAATACAGGATAAGTAATGTAATGTATGTACACAGCGACTGTACCAGCAGAATAGTGAGCGCAGCTCTGGAGTATAATACAGGATAAGTAATGTAATGTATGTACACAGTGACTGTACCAGCAGAATAGTGAGCGCAGCTCTGGAGTATAATACAGGATAAGTAATGTAATGTATGTACACAGTGACTGTACCAGCAGAATAGTGAGCGCAGCTCTGGAGTATAATACAGGATAAGTAATGTAATGTATGTACACAGTGACTGTACCAGCAGAATAGTGAGCGCAGCTCTGGAGTATAATACAGGATAAGTAATGTATGTACACAGTGACTGCACCAGCAGAATAGTGAGCGCAGCTCTGGAGTATAATACAGGATAAGTAATGTATGTACACAGTGACTGCACCAGCAGAATAGTGAGCGCAGCTCTGGAGTATAATACAGGATAAGTAATGTAATGTATGTACACAGTGACTGTACCAGCAGAATAGTGAGCGCAGCTCTGGGGTATAATACAGGATAAGTAATGTAATGTATGTACACAGTGACTGTACAGCAGAATAGTGAGCGCAGCTCTGGAGTATAATACAGGATAAGTAATGTATGTACACAGTGACTGCACCAGCAGAATAGTGAGCGCAGCTCTGGAGTGTAGTACAGGATAAGTAATGTAATGTATGTACACAGTGACTGCACCAGCAGAACAGTGAGCGCAGCTCTGGAGTATAATACAGGATAAGTAATGTAATGTATGTACACAGTGACTGTACCAGCAGAATAGTGAGCGCAAGCTCTGGAGTATAATACAGGATAAGTAATGTAATGTATGTACACAGTGACTACACCAGCAGAATAGTGAGCGCAGCTCTGGAGTATAATACAGGATAAGTAATGTAATGTATGTACATAGTGACTGCACCAGCAGAATAGTGAGCGCAGCTCTGGAGTATAATACAGGATAAGTAATGTAATGTATGTACACAGGGACTGTACCAGCAGAATAGTGAGCGCAGCTCTGGAGTATAATACAGGATAAGTAATGTAATGTATGTACACAGTGACTGCACCAGCAGAATAGTGAGCGCAGCTCTGGAGTATAATACAGGATAAGTAATGTAATGTATGTACACAGTGACTGTACCAGCAGAATAGTGAGCGCAGCTCTGGAGTATAATACAGGATAAGTAATGTAATGTATGTACACAGTGACTGCACCAGCAGAATAGTGAGCGCAGCTCTGGGGTATAATACAGGATAAGTAATGTAATGTATGTACACAGGGACTGTACCAGCAGAATAGTGAGCGCAGCTCTGGGGTATAATACAGGATAAGTAATGTAATGTATGTACACAGTGACTGTACCAGCAGAATAGTGAGCGCAGCTCTGGAGTATAATACAGGATAAGTAATGTAATGTATGTACACAGTGACTGTACCAGCAGAATAGTGAGCGCAGCTCTGGAGTATAATACAGGATAAGTAATGTAATGTATGTACACAGTGACTGCACCGGCAGAATAGTGAGCGCAGCTCTGGAGTATAATACAGGATAAGTAATGTAATGTATGTACACAGGGACTGTACCAGCAGAATAGTGAGCGCAGCTCTGGAGTATAATACAGGATAAGTAATGTATGTACACAGTGACTGTACCAGCAGAATAGTGAGCGCAGCTCTGGAGTATAATACAGGATAAGTAATGTATGTACACAGTGACTGCACCAGCAGAATAGTGAGCGCAGCTCTGGGGTATAATACAGGATAAGTAATGTAATGTATGTACACAGTGACTGTACCAGCAGAATAGTGAGCGCAGCTCTGGAGTATAATACAGGATAAGTAATGTAATGTATGTACACAGTGACTGCACCAGCAGAATAGTGAGCGCAGCTCTGGGGTATAATACAGGATAAGTAATGTAATGTATGTACACAGTGACTGCATCAGCAGAATAGTGAGCGCAGCTCTGGAGTATAATACAGGATAAGTAATGTAATGTATGTACACAGTGACTGTACCAGCAGAATAGTGAGCGCAGCTCTGGGGTATAATACAGGATAAGTAATGTAATGTATGTACACAGTGACTGCACCAGCAGAATAGTGAGCGCAGCTCTGGGGTATAATACAGGATAAGTAATGTAATGTATGTACACAGTGACTGCACCAGCAGAATAGTGAGCGCAGCTCTGGATTAATGTGAAGTTCAGGGGTGATTGGGGTTAGAGTGCCACCTTGGGTTCTGATGTTTAGCCTGTGGTTGGGTTCCTCTGGGGTCTAGCACGTGCTGGGTACTTGAGAGTTCTCTGGGTTCTGATGTTCTCGGCACTGCAGTATAGTTCAGTTCTTGCTATCTTGCCTCCCTCCTGCCCCATTCGTGTTCTCAGTGTACTACATCCCGGTACCTCTAAGTGCCTTCTCTGCTATCGTGGCCCTTCCCATCCTCCATACTGCTCACTATGTGTGATATCGGCCTCAGTATTTTCTAAAGAGAATTTCAATATTGTAAAGACTGAAAATGTCAAAAATGACAAAAAAATAAACCGAAGTCAATTGCTGCAATTTTGTTTTTTTTATAAAATGAATAATAAAAAATATAACACACATTGATGTGTCTCAAATGTCACTGAATACATACAGACTGGGCATTTGAACTGTGTGAGGTTCTGAAATACTCTGTGCTGCTGAGGACCTGCTCCCCCCCACTATGTTATTCTGTGCGTATCTAATCTTCTGGTGTGTGGTACTTTGTGCAAACCTGTGTATCTAATCCTCCGGCATGTGGAACTGTGTGTAGATGCGTGTATCCTTTCGGCTTGTGGTACTGTGTGCAGACATGCGTATCTAATCCGTCGGTGTGTAGAACTGTGTGCAGACGCATGTATGTAATCTTTCGGCACGTGGTATTTTGTGCAGATACGTATATCTAACTCGTGGCCCCTGGCCCCCGTGGCTCCGGTCCACCCAAACCCCTGTAGCGCGGCCCCCTCCTCCCATGCGTACCTCCAAACCCTACCTCCGTGGCATCCCTTTGTAAGGAGGCCCTGGGCACCCTTCTGGCTCCCCAAACCACTGTTGCGCGGCCCCCTTTCCTCCAGCGCGACCCTCTGGGCCCCCACAGTCCTATACCGTGGCCCCTGGCACCGAACACTACAGTCCCCCATGGTTACTCACACAGCCGATCCCCATGCCCTGCCACAGCGAGTGGGGCCGCGTGTCCGCTTCACTCTGCAGCTGTGGGTATGCAGCGTTGTGTCCGGAGCGCAGGCTGTGCACACCCGAGCGGCTCGTCCTGCACCACACAGCCAGCCTGCATGTCAGTGTTGCGCCGGAGCGGTGAGCCGCCGCCATGTTTTCCAGCTTGCACTTCATCCATCGGGCCGCCCACAGGATGCAGCAGACCTATCGAAGTCCTGCTTAAGCCGGGGATGACATCATCTTAGGTCCTGCAGCGTAGCAAGAGCATACGTTCTCCGGTAGCGGTCGTGATGTCGGGGGTTGGAGCGGCCTATCCTTCCCGGTCACCATACAGGTGTGTGTGTGCAATCTCAGCAAAATCCGCTCAGTGGTTTGGCCATGATTGAGGAACAAACATCCAAACTCCCAAACGTTCACATTTATATTAGTAGGAGGATTATATTATATTCTAGTACAATCCCTGGCGGCCTCGCTCGCAGATAATCTGTCCATTGCTGGTGATGGTAAAGTCACATTCTCAGTGTCCCGGCGTCGTCTCCATTCTCAGTGTCCTGGCGTCGTCTCCATTCTCAGTGTCCTGGCGTCAACGCCATTCTCAGTGTCCCGGCGTCGTCTCCATTCTCAGTGTCCCGTCGTCGTCTCCATTCTCAGCGTCCCGTCTTCGTCTCCATTCTCAGTGTCCCGGCGTCATCGCCATTCTCAGTGTCCCGGCGTCATCGCCATTCTCAGTGTCCCGTCGTCGTCTCCATTCTCAGTGTCCCGTCGTCATCTCCATTCTCAGTGTCATCTACATTCTCAGTGTCCCGGCGTCGTCTCCATTCTCAGTGTCCCGTCGTCGTCTCCATTCTCAGTGTCCCGGCGTCATCTCCATTCTCAGTGTCCCGTCGTCGTCTCCATTCTCAGTGTCCCGGCGTCATCTCCATTCTCAGTGTCCCGGTGTCCTCGCCATTCTCAGCGTCCCGGCGTCATCGCCATTCTCAGTGTCCCGTCGTCATCTCCATTCTCAGTGTCCCGGCGTCATCGCCATTCTCAGTGTCCCGGCGTCGTCTCCATTCTCAGTGTCCCGGCGTCGTCTCCATTCTCAGTGTCCCGGCGTCGTCTCCATTCTCAGTGTCCCGGCGTCATCGCCATTCTCAGTGTCCCGGTGTCGTCTCCATTCTCAGTGTCCCGGTGTCGTCTCCATTCTCAGTGTCCCGGTGTCATCTCCATTCTCAGTGTCCCGGCGTCGTCTCCATTCTCAGTGTCCCGGTGTCAACGCCATTCTCAGTGTCCCGTCGTCGTCTCCATTCTCAGTGTCCCGGTGTCATCTCCATTCTCAGTGTCCCGTCGTCATCTCCATTCTCAGTGTCCCGGCGTCGTCTCCATTCTCAGTGTCCCGGCGTCATCGCCATTCTCAGTGTCCTCTCCATTCTCAGTGTCCCGTCGTCATCTCCATTCTCAGCGTCCCGTCGTCGTCTCCATTCTCAGTGTCCCGGCGTCATCGCCATTCTCAGTGTCCCGACGTCATTGCCATTCTCAGTGTCATCGCCATTCTCAGTGTCCCGTCGTCGTCTCCATTCTCAGTGTCCCGTCGTCATCTCCATTCTCAGTGTCATCGCCATTCTCAGTGTCCCGGCGTCGTCTCCATTCTCATTGTCCCGGCGTCATCTCCATTCTCAGTGTCCCGTCGTCGTCTCCATTCTCAGTGTCCCGGCGTCATCGCCATTCTCAGCGTCCCGGAGTCATCGCCATTCTCAGTGTCCCGTCGTCATCTCCATTCTCAGTGTCATCTCCATTCTCAGTGTCCCGGCGTCGTCTCCATTCTCAGTGTCCCGGCGTCATCTCCATTCTCAGTGTCCCATCGTCGTCTCCATTCTCAGTGTCCCGTCGTCGTCTCCATTCTCAGTGTCCCGGCGTCATCTCCATTCTCAGTGTCCCGGCGTCATCTCCATTCTCAGCGTCCCGGCGTCATCGCCATTCTCAGTGTCCCGGCGTCATCTCCATTCTCAGTGTCCCGGCGTCATCTCCATTCTCAGCGTCCCGGCGTCATCGCCATTCTCAGTGTCCCGGCGTCATCGCCATTCTCAGTGTCCCGGCGTCATCGCCATTCTCAGCGTCCCGGCGTCATCTCCATTCTCAGTGTCCCGGCGTCATCTCCATTCTCAGCGTCCCGGCGTCATCGCCATTCTCAGCGTCCCGGCGTCATCGCCATTCTCAGCGTCCCGACGTCATCTCCATTCTCAGTGTCATCTCCATTCTCAGTGTCCCGTCGTCGTCTCCATTCTCAGTGTCATCTCCATTCTCAGTGTCCCGTCGTCGTCTCCATTCTCAGTGTCATCTCCATTCTCAGTGTCTCAGTGTCATCGCCTCCATTCTCAGCGTCCCGGCGTCATCTCCATTCTCAGTGTCCCATCATCATCTCCATTCTCAGTGTCTCAGTGTCATCGCCTCCATTCTCAGTGTCCCGTCGTCATCTCCATTCTCAGTGTCTCAGTGTCATCGCCTCCATTCTCAGTGTCCCGGCGTCATCTCCATTCTCAGTGTCATCTCCATTCTCAGTGTCCCGGCGTCATCGCCATTCTCAGTGTCCCGGCATCGTCTCCATTCTCAGCGTCCTGGCATCATCTCCATTCTCAGTGTCCCGGCGTCATCGCCATTCTCAGTGTCCCGGCGTCATCGCCATTCTCAGCGTCCCGGCGTCATCGCCATTCTCAGCGTCCCGGCGTCATCTCCATTCTCAGCGTCCTGGCGTCATCTCCATTCTCAGCGTCCCGGCATCATCGCCATTCTCAGTGTCCCGGCGTCATCTCCATTCTCAGTGTCCCGGCGTCATCGCCATTCTCAGTGTCCCGGTGTCATCGCCATTCTCAGCGTCCCGACGTCATCTCCATTCTCAGTGTCATCTCCATTCTCAGTGTCATCTCCATTCTCAGTGTCCCGTCGTCGTCTCCATTCTCAGTATCATCTCCATTCTCAGTGTCCCGTCGTCGTCTCCATTCTCAGTGTCTCAGTGTCATCGCCTCCATTCTCAGTGTCCCGGCATCATCTCCATTCTCAGTGTCATCTCCATTCTCAGTGTCCCGGCGTCATCGCCATTCTCAGTGTCCCGGCATCGTCTCCATTCTCAGCGTCCTGGCATCATCTCCATTCTCAGTGTCCCGGCGTCATCGCCATTCTCAGTGTCCCGGTGTCATCGCCATTCTCAGTGTCATTGCCATTCTCAGTGTCCCGGCGTCACCGCCATTCTCAGCGTCCCGGCGTCATCGCCATTCTCAGCGTCCCGGCGTCATCTCCATTCTCAGCATCCCGGCGTCATCTCCATTCTCAGCGTCCCGGCGTCATCTCCATTCTCAGCGTCCCGGCGTCATCGCCATTCTCAGCGTCCCGGCGTCATCTCCATTCTCAGTGTCCCGGTGTCGTCTCCATTCTCAGTGTCCCGGCGTCATCGCCATTCTCAGTGTCATCGCCATTCTCAGTGTCCCGTCGTCGTCTCCATTCTCAGTGTCCCGGTGTCGTCTCCATTCTCAGTGTCCCGTCGTCGTCTCCATTCTCAGTGTCCCGGTGTCGTCTCCATTCTCAGCGTCCCGTCGTCGTCTCCATTCTCAGTGTCCCGGTGTCGTCTCCATTCTCAGTGTCCCGGTGTCGTCTCCATTCTCAGTGTCCCGTCGTCATCTCCATTCTCAGTGTCCCGGCATCATCTCCATTCTCAGTGTCCCGTCGTCATCTCCATTCTCAGCGTCCCGGCGTCATCTCCATTCTCAGTGTCCCGTCGTCATCTCCATTCTCAGTGTCCCGTCGTCGTCTCCATTCTCAGTGTCCCGGTGTCGTCTCCATTCTCAGTGTCCCGGTGTCGTCTCCATTCTCAGTGTCCCGGTGTCGTCTCCATTCTCAGTGTCCCGGCGTCATCTCCATTCTCAGTGTCCCGGCGTCATCGCCATTCTCAGTGTCCCGGCGTCATCGCCATTCTCAGTGTCCCGGCGTCATCTCCATTCTCAGTGTCCCGGCGTCATCGCCATTCTCAGTGTCATCGCCATTCTCAGTGTCCCGTCGTCGTCTCCATTCTCAGTGTCCCGGTGTCGTCTCCATTCTCAGTGTCCCGTCGTCGTCTCCATTCTCAGTGTCCCGGTGTCGTCTCCATTCTCGGTGTCCCGGCGTCATCTCCATTCTCAGTGTCCCGTCGTCATCTCCATTCTCAGTGTCCCGTCGTCATCTCCATTCTCAGTGTCCCGTCGTCGTCTCCATTCTCAGTGTCCCGGTGTCGTCTCCATTCTCAGTGTCCCGGTGTCGTCTCCATTCTCAGTGTCCCGGTGTCGTCTCCATTCTCAGTGTCCCGGTGTCGTCTCCATTCTCAGTGTCCCGGTGTCGTCTCCATTCTCAGTGTCCTGTCGTCATCTCCATTCTCAGAGTCCCGGCGTCGTCGCCATTCTCAGCGTCCCGGCGTCATCTCCATTCTCAGTGTCCCGGCGTCATCGCCATTCTCAGTGTCCAGGCGTCATCGCCATTCTCAGTGTCCCGGCGTCATCGCCATTCTCAGTGTCCCGGCGTCATCGCCATTCTCAGTGTCCCGGCGTCATCTCCATTCTCAGTGTCCCGGCGCCATCGCCATTCTCAGTGTCCCGGCGTCATCGCCATTCTCAGTGTCCCGGCGTCATCTCCATTCTCAGTGTCCCGGCGCCATCGCCATTCTCAGTGTCCCGGCGTCATCGCCATTCTCAGTGTCCCGGCGTCATCTCCATTCTCAGTGTCCCGGCGCCATCGCCATTCTCAGTGTCCCGGCGTCATCTCCATTCTCAGTGTCCCGGTGTCCTCGCCATTCTCAGTGTCCCGGCGTCGTCTCCATTCTCAGTGTCCCGGCGTCGTCTCCATTCTCAGTGTCCCGGTGTCGTCTCCATTCTCAGTGTCCCGGTGTCGTCTCCATTCTCAGTGTCCCGGCGTCATCTCCATTCTCAGTGTCCCGGCGTCATCGCCATTCTCAGTGTCCCGGCGTCATCGCCATTCTCAGTGTCCCGGCGTCGTCTCCATTCTCAGTGTCCCGGCGTCATCGCCATTCTCAGTGTCCCGGCGTCATCGCCATTCTCAGTGTCCCGGCGTCATCGTCATTCTCAGTGTCCCGGCGTCATCTCCATTCTCAGTGTCCCGGCGTCATCGCCATTCTCAGTGTCCCGGCGTCATCGCCATTCTCAGTGTCCCGGTGTCGTCTCCATTCTCAGTGTCCCGGCGTCATCTCCATTCTCAGTGTCCCGGCGTCATCGCCATTCTCAGTGTCCCGGTGTCGTCTCCATTCTCAGTGTCCCGGTGTCGTCTCCATTCTCAGTGTCCCGGTGTCGTCTCCATTCTCAGTGTCCCGTCGTCATCTCCATTCTCAGCGTCCCGTCGTCGTCTCCATTCTCAGTGTCCCGGCGTCATCGCCATTCTCAGTGTCCCGACGTCATTGCCATTCTCAGTGTCATCGCCATTCTCAGTGTCCCGTCGTCGTCTCAATTCTCAGTGTCCCGTCGTCATCTCCATTCTCAGTGTCATCGCCATTCTCAGTGTCCCGGCGTCGTCTCCATTCTCATTGTCCCGGCGTCATCTCCATTCTCAGTGTCCCGTCGTCGTCTCCATTCTCAGTGTCCCGGCGTCATCGCCATTCTCAGCGTCCCGGAGTCATCGCCATTCTCAGTGTCCCGTCGTCATCTCCATTCTCAGTGTCATCTCCATTCTCAGTGTCCCGGCGTTGTCTCCATTCTCAGTGTCCCGGCGTCATCTCCATTCTCAGTGTCCCGTCGTCGTCTCCATTCTCAGTGTCCCGTCGTCGTCTCCATTCTCAGTGTCTCGGCGTCGTCTCCATTCTCAGTGTCCCGGCGTCATCTCCATTCTCAGTGTCATCTCCATTCTCAGTGTCCCGGCGTCATCTCCATTCTCAGTGTCCCGGCGTCAACGCCATTCTCAGTGTCCCGGCGTCATCGCCATTCTCAGTGTCCCGGCATCATCGCCATTCTCAGTGTCCCGGCGTCATCGCCATTCTCAGTGTCCCATCGTCATCTCCATTCTCAGCGTCCCGGCATCATCTCCATTCTCAGAGTCCCGGCGTCATCGCCATTCTCAGTGTCCCGGCGTCATCTCCATTCTCAGTGTCCCGGCGTCATCTCCATTCTCAGCGTCCCGGCGTCATCGCCATTCTCAGTGTCCCGGCGTCATCGCCATTCTCAGCGTCCCGACGTCATCTCCATTCTCAGTGTCATCTCCATTCTCAGTGTCCCGTCGTCGTCTCCATTCTCAGTGTCATCTCCATTCTCAGTGTCCCGTCGTCGTCTCCATTCTCAGTGTCGTCTCCATTCTCAGTGTCATCTCCATTCTCAGTGTCTCAGTGTCATCGCCTCCATTCTCAGCGTCCCGGCGTCATCTCCATTCTCAGTGTCCCATCATCATCTCCATTCTCAGTGTCTCAGTGTCATCGCCTCCATTCTCAGTGTCCCGTCGTCATCTCCATTCTCAGTGTCTCAGTGTCATCGCCTCCATTCTCAGTGTCCCGGCGTCATCTCCATTCTCAGTGTCATCTCCATTCTCAGTGTCCCGGCGTCATCGCCATTCTCAGTGTCCCGGCATCGTCTCCATTCTCAGCGTCCTGGCATCATCTCCATTCTCAGTGTCCCGGCGTCATCGCCATTCTCAGTGTCCCGGCGTCATCGCCATTCTCAGTGTCCTGGCGTCATCGCCATTCTCAGCGTCCCGGCGTCATCTCCATTCTCAGCGTCCCGGCGTCATCTCCATTCTCAGCGTCCCGGCGTCATCGCCATTCTCAGTGTCATTGCCATTCTCAGTGTCCCGGCGTCATCTCCATTCTCAGTGTCCCGGCGTCATCGCCATTCTCAGTGTCCCGGTGTCATCGCCATTCTCAGCGTCCCGACGTCATCTCCATTCTCAGTGTCATCTCCATTCTCAGTGTCATCTCCATTCTCAGTGTCCCGTCGTCGTCTCCATTCTCAGTATCATCTCCATTCTCAGTGTCCCGTCGTCGTCTCCATTCTCAGTTTCTCAGTGTCATCGTCTCCATTCTCAGTGTCCCGGCGTCATCGCCATTCTCAGTGTCCCGGCATCGTCTCCATTCTCAGTGTCCCGGCGTCAACGCCATTCTCAGTGTCCCGGCGTCATCTCCATTCTCAGCGTCCCGGCGTCATCTCCATTCTCAGTGTCCCATCGTCATCTCCATTCTCAGTGTCTCAGTGTCATCACCTCCATTCTCAGTGTCCCGTCGTCATCTCCATTCTCAGTGTCTCAGTGTCATCGCCTCCATTCTCAGTGTCCCGGCGTCATCTCCATTCTCAGTGTCATCTCCATTCTCAGTGTCCCGGCGTCATCGCCATTCTCAGTGTCCCGGCATCGTCTCCATTCTCAGTGTCCCGGCGTCATCGCCATTCTCAGTGTCCCGGCATCGTCTCCATTCTCAGTGTCCCGGCATCATCTCCATTCTCAGTGTCCCGGCGTCATCGCCATTCTCAGTGTCCCGGTGTCATCGCCATTCTCAGTGTCATTGCCATTCTCAGTGTCCCGGCGTCATCGCCATTCTCAGCGTCCCGGCGTCATCGCCATTCTCAGCGTCCCGGCGTCATCTCCATTCTCAGCGTCCCGGCGTCATCTCCATTCTCAGCGTCCCGGCGTCATCTCCATTCTCAGCGTCCCGGCGTCATCGCCATTCTCAGCGTCCCGGCGTCATCGCCATTCTCAGCGTCCCGGCGTCATCTCCATTCTCAGCGTCCCGGCGTCATCTCCATTCTCAGCGTCCCGGCGTCATCGCCATTCTCAGCGTCCCGGCGTCATCGCCATTCTCAGCGTCCCGGCGTCATCGCCATTCTCAGCGTCCCGGTGTCGTCTCCATTCTCAGTGTCCCGGCGTCATCGCCATTCTCAGTGTCATCGCCATTCTCAGTGTCCCGTCGTCGTCTCCATTCTCAGTGTCCCGGTGTCGTCTCCATTCTCAGCGTCCCGTCGTCGTCTCCATTCTCAGCGTCCCGTCGTCGTCTCCATTCTCAGCGTCCCGGTGTCGTCTCCATTCTCAGCGTCCCGGTGTCGTCTCCATTCTCAGCGTCCCGTCGTCGTCTTCATTCTCAGCGTCCCGGTGTCGTCTCCATTCTCAGTGTCCCGGTGTCATCTCCATTCTCAGTGTCCCGTTGTCATCTCCATTCTCAGTGTCCCGGCATCATCTCCATTCTCAGTGTCCCGGCGTCGTCTCCATTCTCAGTGTCTCGGCGTCGTCTCCATTCTCAGTGTCCCGGCGTCGTCTCCATTCTCAGCGTCCCGGCGTCATCTCCATTCTCAGTGTCCCGTCGTCATCTCCATTCTCAGTGTCCCGTCGTCGTCTCCATTCTCAGTGTCCCGGTGTCGTCTCCATTCTCAGTGTCCCGGTGTCGTCTCCATTCTCAGTGTCCCGGTGTCGTCTCTATTCTCAGTGTCCCGGTGTCGTCTCCATTCTCAGTGTCCCGCTGTCGTCTCCATTCTCAGTGTCCCGGTGTCGTCTCCATTCTCAGTGTCCCGGTGTCGTCTCCATTCTCAGTGTCCTGTCGTCGTCTCCATTCTCAGAGTCCCGGCGTCGTCGCCATTCTCAGCGTCCCGGCGTCATCTCCATTCTCAGTGTCCCGGCGTCATCTCCATTCTCAGTGTCCTGGCGTCATCGCCATTCTCAGTGTCCCGGCGTCATCGCCATTCTCAGTGTCCCGGTGTCGTCTCCATTCTCAGTGTCCCGGTGTCGTCTCCATTCTCAGTGTCCCGGTGTCGTCTCCATTCTCAGTGTCCCAGTGTCGTCTCCATTCTCAGTGTCCCGGCATCATCGCCATTCTCAGTGTCCCGGCGTCATCGCCATTCTCAGTGTCCCGGCGTCATCGCCATTCTCAGTGTCCCGGCGTCATCTCCATTCTCAGTGTCCCGGCGTCATCGCCATTCTCAGTGTCCCGGCGTCATCGCCATTCTCAGTGTCCCGGTGTCGTCTCCATTCTCAGTGTCCCGGCGTCGTCTCCATTCTCAGTGTCCCGGCGTCATCTCCATTCTCAGTGTCCCGGCGTCATCGCCATTCTCAGTGTCCCGGTGTCGTCTCCATTCTCAGTGTCCCGGTGTCGTCTCCATTCTCAGTGTCCCGGTGTCGTCTCCATTATCAGTGTCCCGGTGTCGTCTCCATTCTCAGTGTCCCGGCATCATCGCCATTCTCAGTGTCCCGGCGTCATCGCCATTCTCAGTGTCCCGGCGTCATCTCCATTCTCAGTGTCCCGGCGTCATCGCCATTCTCAGTGTCCCGGCGTCATCGCCATTCTCAGTGTCCCGGTGTCGTCTCCATTCTCAGTGTCCCGGCGTCATCTCCATTCTCAGTGTCCCGGTGTCGTCTCCATTCTCAGTGTCCCGGTGTCGTCTCCATTCTCAGTGTCCCGGCGTCATCTCCATTCTCAGTGTCCCGGTGTCGTCTCCATTCTCAGTGTCCCGGCGTCATCTCCATTCTCAGCGTCCCGGCGTCATCGCCATTCTCAGCGTCCCGGCGTCATCGCCATTCTCAGCGTCCCGGTGTCGTCTCCATTCTCAGTGTCCCGGCGTCATCGCCATTCTCAGTGTCATCGCCATTCTCAGTGTCCCGTCGTCGTCTCCATTCTCAGTGTCCCGGTGTCGTCTCCATTCTCAGTGTCCCGTCGTCGTCTCCATTCTCAGTGTCCCGGTGTCGTCTCCATTCTCAGTGTCCCGGCGTCATCGCCATTCTCAGTGTCCCGGCGTCATCTCCATTCTCAGTGTCCCGGCATCATCTCCATTCTCAGTGTCCCGGCGTCATCGCCATTCTCAGCGTCCCGGCGTCATCTCCATTCTCAGCGTCCCGTCGTCATCTCCATTCTCAGTGTCCCGTCGTCGTCTCCATTCTCAGTGTCCCGGTGTCGTCTCCATTCTCAGTGTCCCGGTGTCGTCTCCATTCTCAGTGTCCCGGTGTCGTCTCCATTCTCAGTGTCCCGGTGTCGTCTCCATTCTCAGTGTCCCGGTGTCGTCTCCATTCTCAGTGTCCCGGTGTCGTCTCCATTCTCAGTGTCCCGGTGTCGTCTCCATTCTCAGTGTCCTGTCGTCATCTCCATTCTCAGAGTCCCGGCGTCGTCGCCATTCTCAGCGTCCCGGCGTCATCGCCATTCTCAGTGTCCCGGCGTCATCGCCATTCTCAGTGTCCCGGCGTCATCTCCATTCTCAGTGTCCCGGCGTCATCGCCATTCTCAGTGTCCCGGCGTCATCGCCATTCTCAGTGTCCCGGTGTCGTCTCCATTCTCAGTGTCCCGGTGTCGTCTCCATTCTCAGTGTCCCGGCGTCATCGCCATTCTCGGCGCTGCAGGAAATCTTTTATTATTTTGGTATTTTCCTGATCTGCCGTGACATTGATGTGAACGACGTTTTCTTTCATTTCGATGTTTTTATTGATGTTACATATTGATTATATATTATGTGGTAGAAACTATTACAGCGATTGTATGAACTATTTTGTTAATCAAAAAATAAAATTTCTCCCCCCCACACATAGAAAACCTTTACCCCCAATAACACCTCAGTGCAGCCCCCCTCCCCCCTCTAGTGTCATCTATACGGAGCTGACAAATAACAGAGTAACATTGGTTACAGTTACACAACTCTCTATTGTGGGGCTTGTTGGTAAACATTAGAGATGAGCGGACGCCGTTCCATCCAATATCAGGCCGTTCGGGGTATTTGATTCCAATCGAATACCACGAGGCAAATGCAGTAAAAGTTTGTGTCCCCTCCCACCTTCCTGGTGTGTTTTTTGCACCAATAACTGTGCAGGGGAGGTGGGACAGGAACTACAACAACGGAGGCATCGAAAGAAAATCTGAAAAAGGAATTGGCGGCTGAAATCAGGTGACCTCCACTTTATACAAATGGTGGATATAACATTTGATTAATTTGGGACTGGGACTGTGAGACAGGGACAGATGTACAGGAGGGTTAGCTAGGGGTTACCTTTATTTAGGGGGGAATGTCCCTCAACAGCTCTTTGGGCTCTATCTGGTCGGGATCCCTGGCAGCTTGTGATATGCCGGACCTGACTTTTTCCCATAGGAATGCATTGACCAGCGTTGATTGGCCAGTCTACAGCAGTTTCCATTGTGGTCCAATCTCAGATGTAGCAGTGCTGACACAGCTCTGCTACACGGAGAAGCAGCAGAGCTCGGCACACACACAGAGATGCAGCAGAGCTGAGTGTGCAGCATGGTTCAGCGCACACTCAGCACTGCTACATCAGACACTGCTACATCAGGCCGTGCGCTCAGCTTGGCTGCATCTTCGGAGTAGTTGAGCTGAGTGCACAGCCAGCTCTGCTTCATCTCAGCATAGGAATGCATTGACCAGCGTTGATTGGCCGAATGCCATACTGAGTACAGCATTCGGCCAATCAACACTGGTTCTGCCGGTGGAGAAGAAGTCTAAGATTGGTCCACAGCATTCTCCATTCTGGTCCAATATTAGACTCCGCCTCCTCCAGCAGAACCAGCGTTGATTGGCTGAATGCTGTAGCCTGTATGGCATTCGGCCAATCAACGCTGGCCAATGCATTCCAATGGGAAAAAGTCAGCTCCGGCATATCACAAGCTGCCAGGGATCCCGACATAATACAGGGACTTGGGCTTGTTAGATGCCCCCAGACATGCGCCCCCTGCTGGCCCAGTTACATTGCAGAGGTGTTGGCATCATTTCCTGGGGTGTCATAGTGGACTTGGTGACTCTCCTGAGGCAAATGGTGGGATCCCCTGAAACGAAGCATTTTCTCCCATAGACTATAATGGGGTTCGGTATTTGATCGAATAGTCCAATATTAGGCTCATCTAATGAGACTATAGGCTAATGAGACTAATGAGACTAATGAGACTATAGGCTATTGGAAACGAATAACGAACATCGAAAATTTTACTGTTCACTCATCTCTAGTAAACAATGTTTCTGGTTCTACCTTGGGGTACATACCTGTATATGAAAAGATTTTTGGGGTTACCCACTGAAGAGCAAGCAACGTACAACTGTCCATGTGAGGAACACGGGCTCTCCAAATTACTGCCGGCTACTTTAAGTGACTGACCTTGCGCTTGGTTTAGGATAAGTTCACACACGGTTTTATTCGGACTGGAACCTGAGGTGGTCCAAAATACGGGTAACTGCGCCTGGGCCTGAAGAATGAACAACTCGCTTCTTATTCCAGGAGCTGGAACAAAATGGGAGCCGTCTTTTTGTTCAGGATTTTGAGGCGGATACGGGAGGGCCTGTCACTGAGAAGCACCGGACACTGATAGAGATGTAATAGGAGGAATCCAGAGCCCCCCTCACATGGTTATTACTAGGACCGGACACTCTCTTGTATAGTATATAGGTATCTCCTGTATACATACAAGCCACCTACCCAGACCAGTCACAGTGGGATTCCAGCCCAACAGAGAACTTCCACCTGGAGTTCTGCAAATACCTGCTCCATGTCCATCGCAACACCACCAACATGGCCTGCAGGGCAGAGCTAGGCAGACTCCCCCTATGGCTCACCATACAGAAGAGGGCGCTAGCTTTCCAGGCACACATCCAGGGGAGCGACTCCTACCACCACCAAGCATGGCTAAGCCACCTGAGCAAACCAGACACCCCCCAACCAAACAGCAGCCAACCACCAAACCAAAAACACCAACAGATGATAACCAAGGCCGAAATAAAGGCGACCACAGAGGCAAACAGAGAGCGGTACATTGAAGAATGGAGAAACCAAATAAATAACTCCAAGAAACTCACCAATGTGTACCAATCCCTACAAAGGGACTACACCATGGCCACCTACCTGGAGAGAATACGCCACCCCAAGCACAGACAGACCCTGAGCCGGTACAGACTGAGCGCCCACAACCTAGAGATAGAGACGGGGCGATACAGGCAGACGTACAAGCCACGGGAGAAGAGACTGTGCCAGCACTGTGACCAGGGGGCCCTAGAAGACGAGACCCACTTCCTGCTACACTGCACCAAATACTCAGCTGTGAGGGCCGTCTACTACCAAAGACTCTCTGCCCACATCCCAGACTGGGAGAAGAAGAAACTCTACATCCTACTGGGAGAAGAAGAGGCCACTGTGGAGATCGCTGCCCAATACGTGTCCAGCTGTCACCAAACAAGAGGAAGATGAGACTCCACGGACTGTTATATTTATCCCAATACACCCGCCCCACCCACCCCCACCTCCCCATATAGCAGTCACCAACGAAGAGGAAGATGAGACTCCACGGACTGTTATATTTATCCCAATACACCAACCCCACCCCACCCCACCTCCCCATATAGCTGTCACCAAACCAGAGGAAGATGAGACTCCACGGACTGTTATATTTATCCCAATACACCCGCCCCACCCCCACCACCCCATATAGCAGTCACCAACTAAGAGGAAGATGAGACTCCACGGACTGTTATATTTATCCCAATACACCCACCCCACCCCACCTCCCCATATAGCGGCCACCAACGAAGAGGAAGATGAGACTCCACGGACTGTTATATTTATCCCAATACACCCGCCCCACCCCCACCCCACCTCCCCATATAGCGGCCACCAACTAAGAGGAAGATGAGACTCCACGGACTGTTATATTTATCCCAATACACCGCCCCCCCCCCCCACCTCCCCATATAGCAGTCACCAACTAATAGGAAGATGAGACTCCACGGACTGTTATATTTATCCCAATACACCCGCCCCACCCCCACCCCCCCATATAGCGGCCACCAACTAAGAGGAAGATGAGACTCCACGGACTGTTATATTTATCCCAATACACCCGCCCCACCCCCACCCCCCCATATAGCGGTCACCAACTAAGAGGAAGATGAGACTCCACGGACTGTTATAATCCAACCCCCACCCCCCCATACCCACCCGAATCCAACTCCCCCCTCCCGCCCACTTTACTAGCTTTGGCAATGCCAAATACCTATTCGGACGTGCCAATAAAGCTTGATTTGATTTGAATATCTACTATATATATCCTCTGTATATATCTCTCTTGTATAGTATATAGGTATCTCCTGTATACATACATATACAGTATATCTACTATATATACCCTCTGTATATCTCTCTCTTGTATAGTATATAGGTATCTACTGTATTCATACATACATATATCTACTGTATATACCCTCTCTCCTGTATACATACCTATATCTACTATATACAGTGCGTGGGCCTCATATACGTTCACAATCCTTCTGTTTCCCGCAGTCACATAGTGACAGATAAGAGGGTGACACTTGGGAGTCCTCAGAGTCTGATACTGGTCGTCTTCTGGTCATGGAGCTCCGATGAGAGTTGTCATTGTCAGCGAGCTGTTACTGACGCATCCCATGTGCTAAGGCCGCACTAACCTCCCAATAAGAAGCCCCCCCTCCGGACCCCGCTGCTTATTAATGCACAGTCCTCGGGGGGCCCAGCACCCACCCCTGCCCTGTACAGAGACATGCAAAGAGCTTTGATGCTCGGAGTCCATTAGTGGAGTTGGAGGAGCTGCAAAGATTCCTGAGAGGTTTTAAGGGCTCTCCAGATACCCTGACACAGAAGATGTTACTCCAGAAGTCAGAGGGGGGCGCTTATAGTCCCATACAGGACAGAAGTCCATGCTGCTGCTATATTCACTTTACAGAAGATTGTCTACACTGAGACACTGTAACAAACCCTCAGCTGTGTGGAGTCCGAACAGCAAACAGAAACAAAGTCTATTCAGATATTGCCTTTAGATATGTGACAGTGACGCGGCCTGGCAGCTGTATCTCATACTCTATCGTGTGCACCAGTCCTGGGGTCCTGCTCCACAGCACTAAGCAGCACCAACCCCAGACTGTGTGCCACAGGGCGTATACTGGCAAGAGCTGGGGCCTGACAACCAGCTGCTGGAAGAGAGATGCTTAAGTCCTGTCACTTGCCCTGGCCCCTAAACTACTAATCCAAGGTGGCCCACCCATGTCTGTCACACTCTGGCCATGAAATGAAAGAAATTTTCTGAGAGAAGTCCTCAGTAGTTGATACCTTTCTTAAATGGCTAACTCAAAAAGTTTTTTGATGACATATTTCGAGCTTTCGGGACTATAGAGGTCCCTTCATCAGGATGGTATAACACAATGTCTGAAGGTAGGCCTATATATACAGAAATGGAGTGTTAGATGCAAAATAGATGGAAAACAGAACATAAACAGTTTTTTAAAAAAAACACATATATATCAGTTCGCAGGAAAGTTCTCTGGGTTTATGACTTCTTTGATCAGTGACCTGGTGTCTAGTGGTTATAAAAGGCCATAAAACCCTGGGCCCTGTTTAAACCTTGTTGGAGAGTGCGAAGGGTCGTCATAAGTTTAAATTCCCATATGAGGCGATCTTTTCTGTCTCTGAAATTCCCTCTCAGTACCGGGATCTTCATATCCTGGGTCATATTATGGTTTTGATTACAGAAGTGTTTTGGCCCCGGGAGGTCCAGTCTCTGCTCTCTAATCGTATGTCTGTGTGAGTTCCTCCTCATCCTCAGTGACTGTCCTGTCTCCCCTACATACACTTAGTACACAATATCACATACACTACATGCGGTGGCTGCAGGTGAAGGTCTCGGGATCTTGTAGTGTCCATCACAGTTTGGTATCTCTATCCTGTCGGTGGTCAGTATGTGCGGGCAGGTTTTGCTCCTCTTCTCTCCACATGGGAATGTTCCTGTGTTAGTTGGAGGTGACAGTGAGCTGCTGGCAATCACCATATTCCTGAGGTTTGGTGTCTGTAGCACAGGGGAGGGGGGTCTGGAGATCTGGATGTTACACGGTGGTCTTATTACAGTAGTGGATGTAATCTGCGTGTGATTCCTCTCAGCGTCTCCAGGTGGGGGTTATATGTGACACCAGGGGGGGGCCCCCGATTGTTCTCCTGTTTGGTGTTGTATATTAATAACTCCGATCTTGGTATTCTGGTGGCCCTGGTGGTGATTTGGTTATCAGTTGTTCTTGGATGGTAACCCTGCCCCAAGAATGTGTCTCTGAGGCCTCCAAGGTGTTCGTCTCTATCTGCAGGGTCTGAACACATGCGATGGTATCTGATGGCCTGGCTGTATACAATGGAGTTCTTTATGTGTTTAGGATGAAAACTATCCCATCTTAGGTAGGTCGGGCGGTCAATCGGCTTCCGATACAGCGATGTCTCCATTTTGTTGTCTTGTATCTTGATGACTGCGTCCAGGAAGGTTATTTCCGAGAAGGAGTGATTGAGCGTCAGGTTGATGGTGGGATGGAACTGGTGGAATTGTTCATGGAAGGTTTTCAGCTGTTCCTCAGACCCAGTCCAAATGATCAGGATATCGTCAGTGAATCGGTAGTAGGCCCGAGGCCTGGTGGTGCAGGTGGAGAGGAAGTCACTCTCAAGCTTGGCCATGAAGAGATTCGCGTACTGTGGCGCCATTCTGCTCCCCATTGCGGTGCCGGTCTGCTGTAAATAGATGCAGTCACCAAAAGAGAAGTAATTGTGGGTGAGGATGAATTTTGTCAGTTTCACCACAGCTTCAGCATTCATACCTTGTCTTTCCATGAAAAACTGGCAGGCGTTTACACCATCCTGGTGTGGGATATTGGAGTACAAGGATTCTACATCCATGGTGGCCATGATGGTTCCATCTGGAAGGGGACCTATAGTGGCTAGTTTATTTAATAGGTCTGTAGTATACTGTAGGTAGCTGGCTGTATCCTTCACTAAAGGTTTGAGGATACCCTCCACCCATCCAGAGATTTGTTCAGTGAGAGTCCCAACACATGAGATGATCGGTCTCCCTGGGTTCCCAGGTTTGTGCAGTTTTGGAAGCATATAAAAAGTCCCTGTCCTTGGACTTGCTGGTATGAGGCTGCTTAGGCTTATTGCTCCATCAGATAGGCCGGAGATAACCTTTTTTAGTTTTTTAGAGTACTCCACTGTGGGGTCTGAATCCAACTTGGAGTAGTAGTGTGTGTCATTCAGCTGTCTGTGTGCCTCCTGTATGTAGTCTGATGTGTTCATCATGACTATAGCGCCACCCTTGTCCGCTGGTTTAATGATGATGTCGTTGTTATTTCTCAGAGATTTTATGGCCCTCCTCTCCCGGGCGCTGATGTTAGACGGCAGTGCTTTATTTGTATCCAGTATAGTTGATTTAACCATGTGTCTAAAACAGTCTATGTAATTATCCAGATGGATATTGCGTCCAATGGATATTGAGTCCAATCAGATGTCTCCTTTTTTACAAAGGTTGGACCCTCTGTATGAGTAGATTGGGTTCCCTCTGTGTCATCCGTGTCTGGCCAGTCTAGAAGGGGTTAATCATGGCCTGCACTTTACATTTTGCAACCTTTGGAGTGCAGGGACTCTTTCAGGTTAAGAAAGAGTCCCAGACAATTCTGGTGCAATCCCAGGGCCCCATGCACCAAAAGCTGGGGTTACTAGAGTTCATTGGTGTACGACAGCTGGTCATGTGATGTCACGCAGCGAATCATAAGATATCATCGCTGGAGCGAGAGGGGCGAGGATGGTAATTTGGTTCAAGGAGAAGCACCAGAACTTCACTAGATATACAGTGCTGGCCAAAAGTATTGGCCCCCCTGCATTCTATCAGATAATCCTCGTGTTCCTCCAGATAATGATTGCAATCACTAATTCTTTGGTATTTTCTTCATTTAATTTGTCTTCAATGGAAAACCACAAAAAGAATTGTCAAAAAGCCAAATTGGATATAATTCCACAGAAAAAATAAAAAAAGGGGGTGGACAAAAGTATTGGCACTGTCTGACAAATCATGTGATGCTTCTGTAATTTGTGTAATTACCAGCACCTGTTACTTACCTGAGGCACCTAACAGGTGGTGGCAATAACTAAATCACACTTGCTGCCAGTTGAAATGGATTAAAGTTGACTCCACCTCTGTCCTGTTGTTAGGTAATTGCTAGGACAGCAATTCCCCAGTAACTGTTTGAACCCTGGGACAGGACACAAAAGACAGTGAGGCCTAATCTGAAGCCCCCAACTTTCCCTTCCTATTGCCAGGCCCTATCCTACGTAATAGGCGGCAACCATGAGGACAGTCCCTTCCAGTATAGGTGAGACACAAAATGCAGACAAGACGGACAACAACAAAGAGAAGTCAGCTAGCCAAGGGTCAGTAACATTCGAGCGATGCAGTGCCAAATCGGAGTCCAAAGAATAGTCAGTGAGGAAAGCCAAAGGTCAAGGATAAGAAAGCAAGCAAAATAGTGACAGTACGGCGCGAGTATGCACAAGGCAATAGCATGCGCTGGTGTGAATGAGAGCCAAGGATAAATAGGGAGGAAGAACCCGCCCCTGGAGTTACAGGAAGGCGGCCGTCAATCACAGGGCAAGGCCAGATTAACCATTAGAGGAGCAGAGAAAAACAAGGGCAGAAAACGGGTGTGGTGCAAATACAATCACAGCACTAGAGCCGTGTTCACACAGTGCGACCAAAAACTTTAAGCCATGAACCAAACTGCACACGCCTCCTGCGCTGCAGCACACGAGCAGAGGGCGGTGCAGTGACCCGAACAGGCAGAGACCACATGGAGCATGGAGAACAGAAAGAAGACCAAAGAACTGTCTGAGGACTTGAGAAGCAAAATTGTGAGGAAGCCTGAGCAATCTCAAGGCTACAAGTCCATATATATATATATATATATATATATATATGGCTGTGTACTTATGTCTGTGTGTGTGTGTATATATATATATATACTGTATATAGGTAGATATGTCTGTGTGCCCGTCAGAGCCCTCTGCCTTCCACTTGCCAGTACTGGACCTATACAAACTTCCAGCTGTAATAATGGCGCTCGTGATGCCATCGCGGCTCCTCGCTAATACCAATTAGAGGCGGCCTGACATTTACCTGAGGCTCCGCGGCGACATTAATGGGGCTAAGTAATTCTGGTGTCTGAATTTATTATGACATGTCTCATGGGAGCGGCGGCATCTGTTGTGTCAGGCTGAAGAGCGCAGGACATGATGGTAAGGAGCTTCAAATGTAACCAAGGAAGAGAAGCTGTCACCTCCGAGACGACTGTACCCCAAACGTGTCCGCCACAGGAGGAGAAGCTGTCACCTCCGAGACCACGGCCATACACCAAACGTACCTGCCACAATAGGAGAAGCTGTCACCTCCGACACGACTGTACCCCAAACGTGCCCACCACAGGAGGAGAACCTGTCACCTCCAAGACCACGGCCGTACACCAAACGTACCTGCCACAGGAGGAGAAGCTGTCACCTCCGAGACAACTGTACCCCAAACGTGTCCGCCACAGGAGGAGAAGCTGTCACCTCCGAGACAACTGTACCCCAAACGTGTCCGCCACAGGAGGAGAAGCTGTCACCTCCGAGATGACTGTACCCCAAACGTGTCCGCCACAGGAGGAGAAGCTGTCACCTCCGAGACCACGGCCGTACACCAAACGTACCTGCCACAGGAGGAGAAGCTGTCACCTCTGAGATGACTGTACCCCAAACGTACCTGCCATAGGAGAAGCTGTCACCTCCGAGACCACGGCCATACACCAAATGTACCTGCCACAATAGGAGAAGCTGTCACCTCCGAGACAACTGTACCCCAAATGTACCTGCCACAGGAGAAGCTGTCACCTCCGAGACCACGGCCATACACCAAACATACCCACCACAGGAGGAGAAGCTGTCACCTCCGAGACCATGGCCGTACACCAAACGTACCCACCACAGGAGGAGAAGCTGTCACCTCTGAGACCATGACCATACACCAAACATACTCACCACAGGAGGAGAAGCTGTCACCTCCGAGACCACGGCCGTACACCAAACGTACCTGCCACAGGAGGAGAAGCTGTCACCTCCGAGACCACGGCCGTACACCAAACGTACCTGCCACAGGAGGAGAAGCTGTCACCTCCGAGACCATGGCCATACACCAAACATACCCACCACAGGAGGAGAAGCTGTCACCTCCGAGACCACGGCCGTACACCAAACGTACCTGCCACAGGAGGAGAAGCTGTCACCTCTGAGACCATGACCATACACCAAACGTACCTGCCACAGGAGGAGAAGCTGTCACCTCCGAGACCATGGCCATACACCAAATGTACCTGCCACAGGAGGAGAAGCTGTCACCTCCGAGACCACGGCCATACACCTACCACACGAGGAGAAGCTGTCACCCCCGAGACCACGGCCGTACACCTACCACAGGAGAAGCTGTCACCTCCGAGACCACGGCCGTACACCAAACGTACCTGCCACAGGAGGAGAAGCTGTCACCTCCGAGACCATGGCCATACACCTACCACAGGAGGAGAAGCTGTCACCTCCGAGACCACGGCCGTACATATGGCGTCATAAACTTTATACCCCCAAAGTGTGTGATGTGTTTAGGAGGATACAGGGCAGCTCAGCCCTCCTTCCTAGGGGAACAGCACTGTATATAATTTATATTATATATACTGTATATAGCATCCTATAACTAAGGGGGATCTCATCTGTAATGTAGAATAACAGCGCCCCCCTCAGGACAGTGCTCTCCAGTCAGGAGGAGATGTCTACATACATTCTTCAGCCGTGAGAACATCAGCCGTCCAGGGAAGGAGCCTGAGAAGAACCGGCAGCCGCCAGTAAGGACCCGGATTAATCCCACCAGGAATGATGACATCACAATGGTAAGAAGTCAGAGAAATAATCTGAAAATCCCAAGAAGGTCAAAAGAAATGATGATCCCAGAACTTCTAAGAAATCACACACAGGAGGGGGGGAAAGGGGCTGCTCAGCCATGTCTGGAGGTCTCAGGGTCTGAACAAGATGGAGCATGAGGATCAGATACCTGATATATACGGGGGAACGTCAGACTCAGAGGGACAATCCTGAGGGGCCCCGGTCACATCCCAACTGGTGGAGATCTCCATTCTGGGGCTTGGACGCAGACTCTTCAGTCATCCCAGTCTTACAAAATTTGCCCCAGTACTCATATACCATCTCATATATACTATACCATATATATATATATATATATATATATATATACTCACACACCATCACATATATACTATACTATATATATATACTCATACACCATCTCATATATACTATACCATATATATATATATATACTCACACACCATCACATATATACTATACTATATATATATACTCATACACCATCTCATATATACTATACCATATACAGTCCTATGAAAAAGTTTGGGCACCCCTATTAATCTTAATCATTTTTAGTTCTAAATATTTTGGTATTTGCAACAGCCATTTCAGTTTGATATATCTAATAACTGATGGACACAGTAATATTTCAGGATTGAAATGAGGTTTATTGTACTAACAGAAAATGTGCAATATGCATTAAACCAAAATTTGACCGGTGCAAAAGTATGGGCACCTCAACAGAAAAGTGACATTAATATTTAGTAGATCCTGCTTTTGCAAAGATAACAGCCTCTAGTCGCTTCCTGTAGCTTTTAATCAGTTCCTGGATCCTGGATAAAGGTATTTTGGACAAACAATTCAAGTTCAGTTAAGTTAGATGGTCGCCGAGCATGGACAGCCCGCTTCCAATCATCCCACAGATGTTCAATGATATTCAGGTCTGGGGACTGGGATGGCCATTCCAGAACATTGTAATTGTTCCTCTGCATGAATGCCTGAGGATTTGGAGCGGTGTTTTGGATCATTGTCTTGCTGAAATATCCATCCCCGGCATAACTTCAACTTCGTCACTGATTCTTGAACATTATTCTGAAGAATCTGCTGATACTGAGTGGAATCCATGCGACCCTCAACTTTAACAAGATTCCCGATGCCGGCATTGGCCACACAGCCCCAAAGCATGATGGAACCTCCACCAAATCTTACAGTGGGTAGCATGTGTTTTTCTTGGAATGCTGTTTCTTTTTGGACGCCATGCATAACGCCTTTTTTTATAACCAAACAACTCAATTTTTGTTTCCAAAATGAAGCTGCCTTGTCCAAATGTGCTTTTTCATACCTCAGGCGACTCTATTTGTGGCGTACGTGCAGAAACGGCTTCTTTCTCATCACTCTCCCATACAGCTTCTCCTTGTGTAAAGTGCGCTGTATAGTTGACCGATGCACAGTGACACCATCTGCAGCAAGATGATGCTGCAGCTCTTTGGAGGTGTCTGTGGATTGTCCTTGACTCTTCTCACCATTCTTCTTCTCTGCCTTTCTGATATTTTTCTTGGCCTGCCACTTCTGGGCTTAACAAGAACTGTCCCTGTGCTCTTCCATTTCCTTACTATGTTCCTCACAGTGGAAACTGACAGGTTAAATCTCTGAGACAACGTTTTGTATCCTTCCCCTGAACAACTATGTGGAACAATCTTTGTTTTCAGATCATTTGAGAGCGGGCTGTCCATGTTCGGCGACCATCAAACTGAACTGAACTTGAATTGTTTTGTAAAGAGGAATGGTCCAAAATCCCTTCATCCAGGATCCAGGAACTGATTAAAAGCTACAGGAAGCGACTAGAGGCTGTTATCTTTGCAAAAGGAGGATGTACTAAATATTAATGTCACTTTTCTGTTGAGGTGCCCATACTTTTGCACCGGTCAAATTTTGGTTTGATGCATATTGCGCATTTTCTGTTAGTACAATAAACCTCATTTCAATCCTGAAATATTACTGTGTCCATCAGTTATTAGATATATCAAACTGAAATGGCTGCTGCAAACACCAAAATATTTAGAACTAAAAATGGTTAAGATTAATAGGGGTGCCCAAACTTTTTCATAGGACTGTATATATATATACTCATATACCATCTCACACACTATACACACATATATATATATACTCACACACCATCACATATACTATATACTCTCCTATACCTTCTCCACACCACAGAATGACCATTATATAACCCCCCAGTGCTCGGCCTGTTATTGCTCCGGTCCTTATAGGTCGGTCACGCCTGGTCTTGAGTCTCCTCCATGTGTCTGACGTCGGGTCGGTTCAGTCCAGGCTCTGTGGCTTTGCGACCTCTTCCATGCTGCTGAGCATTGACAACTCTTCTTGTGAGGTCCTCGGGCATCTCCTTTGTTTGTGCCATTAATACCCGGCCATATAGACGTTATAGAGGGACGGACTTGGAGCCATCCGGAGTTCTTCCATACATGTCACTCCCTTATACCTCATTGTCCTCCCATAGGTGACAAACACCTTGACATTATCTGCTAGTCCTAAAGGGTTCACATACTTTACCAGGTCAGATGTCTGTGACTCCTTTCTTAGCTTCGCTTCTCTCCATCTGCTTTTAGGACTTGTGTAAAGATCTGAATTGATGCAGAAAAGATTCTCAAAGATTCACAAACGTTCCGGCACCGCTGTAGAAGCCGGACACGAAATCTATGGAGGGAGAATCAGGAGTTTTCTGGAAACACCAGCATCTTCCTGCAACTTCGCCTGGTGCTGAGCCGCTTATATGGACGCAATCACTGTCGCTTCTGATTCACGGTGCGCACACGTGCCAACCCCTGCGCGCCCCCGGCCCCCATTGCCCCTCGCTGGGCACCGCAGTCTCTCTACCTACCGGCTGCGTCTGCCCCCCCACCCCGACCTCAATTCCCGGGGCTGACGCTCCTTCCCACCCTGACGTCCCCGTCCCCCTCTGTCTTGCATGGGCTGAGCCCCCTTCCACCGAAGCACTCCCATGGCGACCGCCAACCTCGCAGGCCCCCCATCTCTCGTGCTGCACCCTGGCACTCTCTCACCAGCCCCTCTGTCCTGCGGCACCCCACTGACTCTCCCGCAGCCCCCACCCACCTGCCACCCTTAAACCCCCCCGGAAGCAATCCCCCCTTTCCCCCTACCCGCACCCTACGGTGTCCCCTTGTACTTACCGCTCTGGCTGAGCCGATGCAGGCAGTGTCCGTCACTGAGTGCCGCTGCGCAGACGCGTGGGGTCCAGAGGGAGGTTGCACAGTCGCTACTGCCGGCGAGACAGTGGTCTGGGCAGGCAGAGCAGGCAGCATGGTTGCGGCGCTCCGGAGCCGTGAGTAGCCACCATGTTGGCCAGGTTAGAGGGCGGAAAGCAGCTCGCCCACACACTGCCTTGGACGTATCGGGCCGCACCGCTTCTCCACAGGCCCGCCCAGAGCCTACCGCGCACCAATGGGAGCGCCGCGGACAGACCTGTGAGGACGACATCAGAGGCCCTACAGCGGAGCCGGAGTATCGTTTTGCTGTCGGGGGAGTGCGCGCCTCGGGAGGTGGCCTATCTTTCCTTCCGGCTAAATATGCAGGTATGTGAGAAATCTCAGCCAAATCCGTACAGGCGTACGTGGCTGTGATAGTGGAACAATATTAGTAGGATAAGATATACGTATAGTGCAGGCGCCATACTGTCTACTCTATAAGGATGGGAGTCATAGTACGTGATGAGAAATGGAGGTGTAGTGAGATAAAACGCTGGGATCCTCTCAATCCAGACACGAGGCTGCGCCGGCCCTTTAAGTAAAGTCACTAGTAATAATGTAATCCCCAGAGAAGAAGCGGAAACCCCATAAAAGGGGGGACCCCCCATAGGTGGCGGCAGCAGCGTCATCGCCCCGTGTGCGAGACATTATACAAATAGATCCTGACAGGGCGAGAAATACTGCGAGGAGCGACGGAGATTAATTAACAAGGCGATAATCCAGAATGTCACTAAGTATTACCTGCCGGGACCGGACGCCGGACGTGTGTCATATACTGTACAATATAGGGCAGTGATGGAAACAGTGTAGAGACCGAGGGCCCAAACTGGATGACAGCCTGTACTAATATCATGTCTGATAGAAAACAGATATTGTGTGATATAAATATCGACCCCCACGCAGTACAATCTGCCCCACATTCCCCCCACACACACAGTATTATATGCTCCACAGGAACCCCACGCAGTATTATATGCTCTACAGGGACCCCACGCAGTACAATCTGTCCCATAGTGGTATACAGGCTGTACAATGTGCCTCTCAGTGGCCCCGAGACAGTATTATATGCTCCACGGGGACCCCATGCAGTATTATATGCTCCACAGTGACCTCCACACAGTATTATATGCTCCACAGTGACCTCCACACAGTATTATATGCTCCACAGTGACCTCCACACAGTATTATATGCTCCACAGTGACCCCCACACAGTATTATATGCTCCACAGTGGCCCCCACACAGTATTATATGCTCCACAGTGACCTCCACACAGTATTATATGCTCCACAGTGACCTCCACACAGTATTATATGCTCCACAGGGACCCCCACACAGTATTATATGCTCCACAGTGACCTCTACACAGTATTATATGCTCCACAGGGACCCCCACACAGTATTATATGCTCCACGGGGACCCCACACAGTATTATATGCTCCACAGCAGGCTTCCCCCCCACACAGTATTATATGCTCCACAATAGGACCCCTACAAAGTATTATATGCTCCACAGCAGGCTTCCCCACACACAGTATTATATGCTCTACAATAGGACCCGTACACAGTATTATATGCTCTACAATAGGATTCCTACACAGTGTTATATGCTCCACAGCAGGCTCCCCCACACACACACAGTATTATGTGCTCCACAATAGGACCCCTACACAGTGTTATATGCTCCACAATAGGATCCCTACACAGTATTATTTGCTCCACAATAGGACCCCTACACAGTATTATATGCTCTACAATAGGACCCCTACACACTATTATATGCTCCACAATAGGACCCCTACACACTATTATATGCTCCACAATAGGACCCCTACACAGTATTATATGCTCCACAATAGGACCCCTACACAGTATTATATGCTCCACAATAGGACCCCTACACAGTATTATATGCTCCACAATAGGACCCCTACACAGTATTATATGCTCCACAATAGGACCCCTACACAGTATTATATGCTCCACAATAGGACCCCTACACAGTATTATATGCTCCACAGCAGGCTCCCCCACACACACAGTATTATATGCTCTACAATAGGACCCCTACTAAGTATTATAAGCTCCACAGCAGGCCCCCCCCCCAGTATTATATGCTCCACAATAGGACCCCTACACAGTATTATATGCTTCACAATAGGACCCCTACACAGTATTATATGCTCCACAGCAGGCTCCCCCCACACACACAGTATTATATGCTCCACAATAGGACCCCTACACAGTATTATATGCTCCACAATAGGACCCCTACACAGTATTATATGCTCCACAGCAGGCTCCCCCCACACACACAGTATTATATGCTCCACAATAGGACCCCTACACAGTATTATATGCTCCACAATAGGACCCCTACACAGTATTATATGCTCCACAATAGGACCCCTACACAGTATTATATGCTCCACAGCAGGCTCCCCCACACACACAGTATTATATGCTCTACAATAGGACCCCTACTAAGTATTATATGCTCCACAGCAGGCCTCCCCCGCACACACACGCACAGTGTTATACTTACCTGAAGTCCCATGAAGAGCAGCCGGGCGTCCTCCTTCTTCTGACTGCAGGCACTGATGACTTCCATCATCGCGCCTGTGTCAGGGCAGAGGTCACACTCTGCGGTCAGTGTAAGCCGTGGTCCCGTGGCCTACACTGACAGCTTTCAGTTGTATGTGCATTGGCCTGTACCAGATTCCCCGTTAGTGAGTGAACAAGGGGAGAGACACCGAGCGGAAACATAGTGACGTATCTTAGGTAAATTAATACATAGTATACAAAGGTGAGGAAGCCGGACGGTGAGTGATCAGGGTGACGGCGCACGTGGCAACTAAGAGGGCTCTGCGAGCCACAGGCTATAGTCACATCATTATATCTACTATACTACAGTACAGCTATTCATCTATTACTGACAACCAGCTGTATATACCATGTCTGAGAGGTAGTCACAGCCCCGCCCCCTGTTACTGACAACCAGCCTGTATATATCATGTCTGAGAGGTAGTCACAGCCCCGCCCCCTGTTACTGACAACCAGCTGTATATATCATGTCTGAGAGGTAGTCACAGCCCCGCCCCCTGTTACTGACAACCAGCCTGTATATATCATGTCTGAGAGGTAGTCACAGCCCCGCCCCCTGTTACTGACAACCAGCTGTATATATATCATGTCTGAGAGGTAGTCACAGCCCCGCCCCCTGTTACTGACAACCAGCCTGTATATATCATGTCTGAGAGGTAGTCACAGCCCCGCCCCCTGTTACTGACAACCAGCCTGTATATATCATGTCTGAGAGGTAGTCACATCCCCGCCCCCTGTTACTGACAACCAGCTGTATATATCATGTCTGAGAGGTAGTCACAGCCCCGCCCCCTGTTACTGACAACCAGCTGTATATATCATGTCTGAGAGGTAGTCACAGCCCCGCCCCCTGTTACTGACAACCAGCTGTATATATATATCATGTCTGAGAGGTAGTCACAGCCCCGCCCCCTGTTACTGACAACCAGCCTGTATATATCATGTCTGAGAGGTAGTCACAGCCCCGCCCCCTGTATATATCATGTCTGAGAGGTAGTCACAGCCCCGCCCCCTGTTACTGACAACCAGCCTGTATATATCATGTCTGAGAGGTAGTCACAGCCCCGCCCCCTGTATATATCATGTCTGAGAGGTAGTCACAGCCCCGCCCCCTGTTACTGACAACCAGCTGTATATATCATGTCTGAGAGGTAGTCACAGCCCCGCCCCCTGTTACTGACAACCAGCTGTATATATCATGTCTGAGAGGTAGTCACAGCCCCGCCCCCTGTTACTGACAACCAGCCTGTATATACCATGTCTGAGAGGTAGTCACAGCCCCGCCCCCTGTTACTGACAACCTGCTGTATATATCATGTCTGAGAGGTAGTCACAGCCCCGCCCCCTGTTACTGACAACCTGCTGTATATATCATGTCTGAGAGGTAGTCACAGCCCCGCCCCCTGTTACTGACAACCAGCTGTATATATCATGTCTGAGAGGTAGTCACAGCCCCGCCCCCTGTTACTGACAACCAGCCTGTATATATCATGTCTGAGAGGTAGTCACAGCCCCGCCCCCTGTTACTGACAACCTGCTGTATATATCATGTCTGAGAGGTAGTCACAGCCCCGCCCCCTGTTACTGACAACCAGCCTGTATATATCATGTCTGAGAGGTAGTCACAGCCCCGCCCCCTGTTACTGACAACCAGCTGTATATACCATGTCTGAGAGGTAGTCACAGCCCCGCCCCCTGTTACTGACAACCAGCTGTATATATCATGTCTGAGAGGTAGTCACAGCCCCGCCCCCTGTTACTGACAACCAGCTGTATATACCATGTCTGAGAGGTAGTCACAGCCCCGCCCCCTGTTACTGACAACCAGCCTGTATATATCATGTCTGAGAGGTAGTCACAGCCCCGCCCCCTGTTACTGACAACCAGCTGTATATATCATGTCTGAGAGGTAGTCACAGCCCCGCCCCCTGTTACTGACAACCAGCTGTATATACCATGTCTGAGAGGTAGTCACAGCCCCGCCCCCTGTTACTGACAACCAGCCTGTATATATATCATGTCTGAGAGGTAGTCACAGCTCCGCCCCCTGTTACTGACAACCAGCCTGTATATATCATGTCTGAGAGGTAGTCACAGCCCCGCCCCCAGTTACTGACAACCAGCTGTATATACCATGTCTGAGAGGTAGTCACAGCCCCGCCCCCTGTTACTGACACCTTATAGAACTATTGGGGTGCTGTGTATGATATTCGCGGTCGGCGTTGTGTTATACCCCCCCCCTATACGGTGGCGCAGTGTGATACAATGTGGTTAGTGGCGGGGGTTGGGCTGCGGTCTCTTCCTCTGCCGGAGCCCATTATGACAATGTGTGATATTAATTGGGCTGTCACCTCCTGACGGGCGCAGCGGCCGCACTATGTATCTCGCTGCCGTGACGCAAACCCTTGAACAATTCATTATGAGAGCAGCGATGTCCGTGTGAACAGTAATAACTGGTGAGCGGCCGCCATGACAAATGTCACTTAGCGCTGCCGGCCACATCTCCTCCGCCATTAGGGCTCGCCGGCCCCACCAGTCGCCGCCGTCATTAGTCACCAGCACAACTGCCTGAAATAAGAAATGTGCGGCGGCGGCGAAGATACGAGGACAGAGCAACGAGCGAGCGCGGAGTAATGGGGGGGGGGCAAGCGGGGGGGGGGGGAGATGACCAAATATCTATAACAATAATAGAGAACACATACAATGAGCGACCGCGGAGTAATGGGGAGGGGGAGCGGCAGCGGGGGGGATGTAATGAGGGAGGGGGCGAGCGAGGGGCGGGGGGGTTTGTAATGAGGGAGGGGGCGAGCGAGGGGCGGGGGGGTTTGTAATGAGGGAGGGGGCGAGCAAGGGGCGGGGGGGGATGTAATGAGGGAGGGGGCGAGCGAGGGGCGGGGGGGATGTAATGAGGGAGGGGGGCGAGCGAGGGATGGGGGGGATGTAATGAGGGAGGGGGCGAGCGAGGGACGGGGGGGGATGTAATGAGGGAGGGGGCGAGCGAGGGGCGGGGGGGGGGATGTAATGAGGGAGGGGGCGAGCGAGGGGCGGGGGGGATGTAATGAGGGAGGGGGCGAGCGAGGGGCGGGGGGGATTTAATGAGGGAGGGGGCGAGCGAGGGGCGGGGGGGGATGTAATGAGGGAGGGGGCGAGGGAGGGGGCGAGGGGCGGGGGGGGGGACAACCAAATATATATAACAATAATAGAGAACACATACAATGAGCGACCGCGGAGTAATGGGGGGGGGGGATGTAATGAGGGAGGGGGCGAGGGAGGGGCGGGGGGGATGTAATGAGGGAGGGGGCGAGGGAGGGGCGGGGGGGATTTAATGAGGGAGGGGGCGAGGGAGGGGCGGGGGGGATTTAATGAGGGAGGGGGCGAGGGAGGGGCGGGGGGATTTAATGAGGGAGGGGGGCGAGGGAGGGGCGGGGGGGATTTAATGAGGGAGGGGGCGAGGGAGGGGGCGAGGGAGGGGCGGGGGGGATTTAATGAGGGAGGGGGCGAGGGAGGGGCGGGGGGGATTTAATGAGGGAGGGGGCGAGCGAGGGGCGGGGGGATGTAATGAGGGAGGGGGCGAGCGAGGGGCGGGGGGGGATGTAATGAGGGAGGGGGCGAGGGAGGGGCGGGGGGGGGATGTAATGAGGGAGGGGGCGAGGGAGGGGCGGGGGGGGATGTAATGAGGGAGGGGGCGAGGGAGGGGCGGGGGGGGGATGTAATGAGGGAGGGGGCGAGGGAGGGGCGGGGGGGGGATGTAATGAGGGAGGGGGCGAGGGAGGGGCGGGGGGGGGATGTAATGAGGGAGGGGGCGAGGGAGGGGGCGAGGGAGGGGGCGAGGGAGGGGCGGGGGGGGGATGTAATGAGGGAGGGGGCGAGGGAGGGGGCGAGGGAGGGGGCGAGGGAGGGGGCGAGGGAGGGGGCGAGGGAGGGGCAGGGGGGGGACACAAGGTATATCGCCCACATAATGACGAGGGGCCGGGGGGGGAACAACAAAATATATGTAATATTAGAAAACAATAGTGACTGACGGCAGAGTAATGGAGAGGACGTGCGCTGAGTCCTGGCGCGGCACCGGATTCGCCGTTTATAGCGGGTCGCCACTCTACGCTGACGAGGCCGCGCCTCCATGAGGTGTCGGGGGAGTTCTGGAGGGACACTGATCGGCGCAGTCTGCGTGTAGTCGGCGCTGGGTCCATGGGGCGCACACCGGTATCCACAGCATCCCATAAACGCTCTATAGGGTGAGGTCGGGGGCGGGCCAATGCAGGGTCGCGAGGTCACTGGCGTGTACATGATGCCAGTCCGGTGCCACCAACGAGCGATGACATGTTGCGTTGTCCTTTTGGTACAACATCCCCATCAGGGAACCCCAACACCACAGAAGGAGTGCAGACGTTCTGCCACAAGGTCCACGTATCGAGCACCGGTCACTGATCCCTGCACCCGGACAATGGGGCTCAATAGCGTCCATGTGACGACAGCCCAGACCATGAGGGAGCCACCGCCCGCCTGGGCACCTCGCTGTTGGCATGCAGGATCGGTGGCTTCATGGGGCATCAGACCAGGTGATGGGTCTGCTCAGGGGTGTTGGCCACGAGTACACAGTATAGGGGGTACGTTGTAGATGGGTGGGGGGTCCTGATGCCGCTGTCGCACCCCCCCCCCCCCCCCCTCTGGAGGTGTCATGGCCGCTCCTCTCATTTCTATGGGATGGCGGTGATATACGGCGTGTAGAGGAGTCCCTATAACTTCTGGCTGAAACACGGAGCGGCGCTATAGTGTAATAATAATAACATGCGAATGGCGGCGGCGGCTGATCGGACCTCTGCGCCTTTAAAGGTGGTGGCAGCGGCTTCTTTCCCTTACACCACCCAATGTGAACAGCAACAAGATCCCTCCAGGTGCTGGACAATTAGGAGGAGCGGGAGAGCGGCGCGCACACACCCAACGGTCCTCGCGTAATTCCCAACACCGTTATTGAATGCTCGCACAACACGTTTCGGGCTCTTTATCGAGTGCCATTGTAGCCGGCCTGTACCTGGCGCAGGAGGGTCTCTAAGCGCATGGAATCGCGCGGACGCCTACTCGACCCTCCGGCACCAGCTACAATGGCACGTGATAAAGGGTCCGAAACGCGTTGTGCGAGCGTTCAATAACGGTGTTGGGAATTACGCGAGGGCCGCTCTCCCGCTCCTCCTTATCTAATTGGTCCAGACCCTTGAGGGATCTCGTCGCCCCGATACTAATATGGGGTGAGGACACGTATAGACACGGTGGGGAGAACGCCGCGACATCTCTGCAGCCAATATGGCAGCTATACGCACAGTAATGGCTGTAGTGGCGCCTCCTATAGGCTCGCACTGAGATCTGCAGCCATGGACATGATGCGGTCTGGATGGCGGACGCAGATCACATGACTCCCTTCTCTCCGATCTGAAAGACGTCACAATGGCGCCAATACCTCAAGGCAGGACCTGTCACCATAGCAAGCAGGCACACTCAGCCGCCATTACTGGTAGCTACAGGTAACGCCCCTCACACCACATGACACGCTGGACCTACCAGTACAGAGCACACGGCCGCCATCTTACCGGAGATCACTGCGGAGACACATTGTATTGTACGGCATATCGCTCTAGTGTCCGCTGACTCCGCCCCCTCTCTGTCACCAGGGAAACCAGGAAATCGTTAGCAGCTTGGAGCCAATTGGAAGAAGTGACGTCAGCTAAAGCCCGCCCCCCGTGTGTGAGTGACAGGAGTCAGAAACATGGCGGCCGCTGTGCAGGGGAAGTGCCTGGTGGTCGGAGGAGGAATAGCCGGAGTGACCTGTGCGGAGCAAGTGAGAGTCCGAGCAGCTGTAACCTACAGGAGTGACGTCACTAGTGTATACATATAGCATTTATAGCGAGAGGGATGATGTCACTTCCTGTATACTGTCACTGATGATGTCACTCCTGTATACTATCACTGATGATGTCACTCCTGTATACTATCACTGATGATGTCACTTCCTGTATACTATCACTGATTATGTCACTTCCTGTATACTATCACTGATGATGTCACTTCCTGTATACTATCACTGATGATGTCACTCCTGTATACTATCACTGATGATGTCATTTCCTGTATACTATCACTGATTATGTCACTTCCTGTATACTATCACTGATGATGTCACTCCTGTATACTATCACTGATGATGTCACTTCCTGTATACTATCACTGATGATGTCACTTCCTGTATGCTATCACTGATGGTGTCACTTCCTGTATACTATCACTGATGATGTCACTCCTGTATACTATCACTGATGATGTCACTCCTGTATACTATCACTGATGATGTCACTTCCTGTATACTATCACTGATTATGTCACTTCCTGTATACTATCACTGATGATGTCACTACTGTATACTATCACTGATGATGTCACTACTGTATACTATCACTGATGATGTCACTCCTGTATACTATCACTGATGATGTCACTCCTGTATACTATCACTGATGATGTCATTTCCTGTATACTATCACTGATTATGTCACTTCCTGTATACTATCACTGATGATGTCACTTCCTGTATACTATCACTGATGATGTCACTTCCTGTATGCTATCACTGATGGTGTCACTTCCTGTATACTATCACTGATGATGTCACTCCTGTATACTATCACTGATGATGTCACTCCTGTATACTATCACTGATGATGTCACTTCCTGTATACTATCACTGATTATGTCACTTCCTGTATACTATCACTGATGATGTCACTCCTGTATACTATCACTGATGATGTCACTTCCTGTATACTGTCACTGATGATGTCACTTCCTGTATACTGTCACTGATGATGTCACTACTGTATACTATCACTGATGATGTCACTACTGTATACTATCACTGATGATGTCACTTCCTGTATACTGTCACTGATGATGTCACTTCCTGTATACTGTCACTGATGATGTCACTACTGTATACTATCACTGATGATGTCACTACTGTATACTATCACTGATGATGTCATTTCCTATATACTATCACTGATGGTGTCACTACTGTATACTATCACTGATGATGTCACTTCCTGTATACTATCACTGATGATGTCACTACTGTATACTATCACTGATGATGTCACTACTGTATACTATCACTGATGATGTCACTACTGTATACTACCACTGATGATGTCACTCCTGTATACTATCACTGATGGTGTCACTCCTGTATACTATCACTGATGGTGTCACTCCTGTATACTATCACTGATGATGTCACTTCCTGTATACTATCACTGATGATGTCACTTCCTGTATACTATCACTGATGATGTCACTACTGTATACTATCACTGATGATGTCACTACTGTATACTATCACTGATGATGTCATTTCCTGTATACTATCACTGATGATGTCACTTCCTGTATACTATCACTGATGATGTCATTTCCTATATACTATCACTGATGATGTCACTTCCTGTATACTGTCACTGATGATGTCACTTCCTGTATACTATCACTGATGATGTCATTTCCTATATACTATCACTGATGATGTCACTTCCTGTATACTGTCACTGATGATGTCACTTCCTGTATACGATCACTGATGATGTCACTACTGTATACTATCACTGATGATGTCACTACTGTATACTACCACTGATGATGTCACTACTGTATACTATCACTGATGATGTCACTACTGTATACTATCACTGATGATGTCATTTTCTGTATACTATCACTGATGATGTCATTTCCTGTATACTATCACTGATTATGTCACTTCCTGTATACTGTCACTGATGATGTCACTACTGTATACTATCACTGATGATGTCACTTCCTGTATACGATCACTGATGATGTCACTACTGTATACTACCACTGATGATGTCACTACTGTATACTATCACTGATGATGTCACTTCCTATATACTATCACTGATGATGTCACTACTGTATACTATCACTGATGATGTCACTTCCTGTATACGATCACTGATGATGTCACTACTGTATACTATCACTGATGATGTCACTACTGTATACTATCACTGATGATGTCACTACTGTATACTATCACTGATGATGTCACTTCCTGTATACGATCACTGATGATGTCACTACTGTATACTATCACTGATGATGTCACTACTGTATACTATCACTGATGATGTCACTACTGTATACTATCACTGATGGTGTCACTCCTGTATACTATCACTGATGGTGTCACTCCTGTATACTATCACTGATGATGTCACTTCCTGTATACTATCACTGATGATGTCACTACTGTATACTACCACTGATGTTGTCACTTCCTGTATACTATCACTGATGATGTCACTTCCTGTATACTATCACTGATGGTGTCACTTCCTGTATACGATCACTGATGATGTCACTACTGTATACTACCACTGATGATGTCACTACTGTATACTATCACTGATGATGTCACTTCCTGTATACTATCACTGATGATGTCACTACTGTATACTATCACTGATGATGTCACTACTGTATACTATCACTGATGATGTCACTCCTGTATACTATCACTGATGATGTCACTTCCTGTATACTGTCACTGATGATGTCACTTCCTGTATACTGTCACTGATGATGTCACTTCCTGTATACTGTCACTGATGATGTCACTTCCTGTATACTGTCACTGATGATGTCACTACTGTATACTATCACTGATGATGTCACTTCCTGTATACGATCACTGATGATGTCACTTCCTGTATACGATCACTGATGATGTCACTTCCTGTATACTATCACTGATGATGTCACTTCCTGTATACTGTCACTGATGATGTCACTTCCTGTATACTATCACTGATGATGTCACTTCCTGTATACTATCACTGATGATGTCACTTCCTGTATGCTATCACTGATGATGTCACTTCCTGTATGCTATCACTGATGATGTCACTTCCTGTATGCTATCACTGATGATGTCACTACTGTATACTATCACTGATGATGTCACTACTGTATACTATCACTGATGATGTCACTATTGTATACTATCACTGATGATGTCACTTCCTGTATACTATCACTGATGATGTCACTTCCTGTATACTATCACTGATGATGTCACTACTGTATACTACCACTGATGATGTCACTACTGTATACTATCACTGATGATGTCACTTCCTGTATACTATAACTGATGATGTCACTACTGTATACTATCACTGATGATGTCACTTCCTGTATACGATCACTGATGATGTCACTTCCTGTATACTATCACTGATGATGTCACTACTGTATACTATCACTGATGATGTCACTTCCTGTATACTATCACTGATGATGTCACTACTGTATACTATCACTGATGATGTCACTACTGTATACTATCACTGATGATGTCACTCCTGTATACTATCACTGATGATGTCACTTCCTGTATACTGTCACTGATGATGTCACTTCCTGTATACTGTCACTGATGATGTCACTTCCTGTATACTGTCACTGATGATGTCACTTCCTGTATACTATCACTGATGATGTCACTACTGTATACTATCACTGATGATGTCACTTCCTGTATACTATCACTGATGATGTCACTTCCTGTATACTATCACTGATGATGTCACTACTGTATACTATCACTGATGATGTCACTTCCTGTATACTATCACTGATGATGTCACTACTGTATACTATCACTGATGATGTCACTACTGTATACTATCACTGATGATGTCACTACTGTATACTATCACTGATGATGTCACTCCTGTATACTATCACTGATGATGTCACTCCTGTATACTATCACTGATGATGTCACTTCCTGTATACTATCACTGATGATGTCACTACTGTATACTACCACTGATGTTGTCACTTCCTGTATACTATCACTGATGATGTCACTACTGTATACTACCACTGATGATGTCACTACTGTATACTATCACTGATGATGTCACTTCCTGTATACGATCACTGATGATGTCACTACTGTATACTATCACTGATGATGTCACTTCCTGTATACTGTCACTGATGATGTCATTTCCTGTATCCTATCACTGATGATGTCACTACTGTATACGATCACTGATGATGTCATTTCCTGTATCCTATCACTGATGATGTCACTACTGTATACTACCACTGATGATGTCACTTCCTGTATACTATCACTGATGATGTCACTTCCTGTATACTATCACTGATGATGTCACTACTGTATACTACCACTGATGATGTCACTTCCTGTATACTATCACTGATGATGTCACTTCCTGTATACTATCACTGATGATGTCACTACTGTATACTACCACTGATGATGTCACTTCCTGTATACTATCACTGATGATGTCACTCCTGTATACTATCACTGATGATGTCACTACTGTATACTATCACTGATGATGTCACTTCCTGTATACTATCACTGATGATGTCACTACTGTATACTACCACTGATGATGTCACTACTGTATACTATCACTGATGATGTCACTTCCTGTATACGATCACTGATGATGTCATTTCCTGTATCCTATCACTGATGATGTCACTACTGTATACGATCACTGATGATGTCATTTCCTGTATCCTATCACTGATGATGTCACTACTGTATACTACCACTGATGATGTCACTTCCTGTATCCTATCACTGATGATGTCACTTCCTGTATGCTACCACTGATGATGTCACTACTGTATACTACCACTGATGATGTCACTTCCTGTATACGATCACTGATGATGTCACTACTGTATCCTATCACTGATGATGTCATTTCCTGTATACTATCACTGATGATGTCACTTCCTGTATCCGATCACTGATGATGTCACTACTGTATCCGATCACTGATGATGTCACTTCCTGTATCCTATCACTGATGATGTCACTTCCTGTATCCTATCACTGATGATGTCACTACTGTATCCGATCACTGATGATGTCACTACTGTATCCGATCACTGATGATGTCACTTCCTGTATACTATCACTGATGATGTCACTTCCTGTATGCTATCACTGATGATGTCACTTCCTGTATCCGATCACTGATGATGTCACTTCCTGTATCCGATCACTGATGATGTCACTTCCTGTATCCGATCACTGATGATGTCACTTCCTGTATCCGATCACTGATGATGTCACTTCCTGTATCCGATCACTGATGATGTCACTTCCTCCTTACTGTTGATCTTTCAGCTATCCCTCCAGTTTCCCGCTGATCTCGTGTATCTTCTGACTGCGGCGCCGCTGGTCAAGGCTGTGACTAATGTGAAGCAGGTGGGTGCTGTGTGCCGCTGCTGCCCCCTTGTGCTCACCCTATGACATGACAGGTGAGATCTCTGTGTCTTCTCTCAGGTCTCGCGGACACTGGAGGAGTTTGATGTGGAGGAGCAGACGAGCGGCGCCCTGGAGTCTCAGTATCCGAATATTAAAGTTGTGGCCTCAGCAGTGAAGGAGTTGCAGGCAGCTGCGCAGGTGATGGCGCTGACCTAATGTGGATGCCCAGTAGTGTTGCTGCTCTAATGTCACCCAGCTTTCCTGGAGTCTGCATGGTGACTCCTCATATGTATTATGTCCTGCAGACGCTGATCACAGAGGACGGGACGCGTTACCACTACGAGCAGCTCTGCCTGTGCGCTGGAGCTCGGCCCCGCCTCATCGTGGAGGGGAATCCATATGTGTTGGGTATCCGAGATACAGACAGCGCCTGGGTAAGTACTCGCCCACCTCCCCATCATCACCGCCCACCACTCCTCACCCCTGATGACCGCTCTGTCCGTGTTACAGACGTTCCAGCAGCATCTGACAAGAGCGCGGCGGGTGCTGGTCGTGGGGAACGGCGGGATCGCCCTGGAACTGGTGTAAGTAGAGATGACATCTGCTGATACATTGTAACAAAACCAGGCGAGGCCCAGAGACAAGCAGAGCAGCAATAGTGGGGCGGAGCACACAATATGTACCGATCCACTGTAACAGACTCTCAGCTGTGTGAGCAGAACAAGGTCAGATCCGTCTCTTAGCCTCTGTGTAAATAGAAATGTTCCCGGTCACTGACTCAGAGTATATACAGAGGCCGTGCGGAGAGCGCCCCCTGTGGAGCGTCACTGCCTGAGCGCCACCTTGTGTCTCCTCCAGGTACGAGATGGAAGGCTGCGAGGTCGTCTGGGCCATTAAAGATAAATCCATCGGTAACACCTTCTTTGATGCTGGAGCCGCAGAATTCCTTATACCACAACTAAAAGCGGAGAAACCGCAGACCCCCCTCACCTGCAAGAGGATGAAATACACCACAGAGGGGGGCGCTGGTGAGTACAGAGCTCGTGCAGGGTGTTAGGAGGGGCACACACGCTGGCTCTAAGGGGCAGTGTTCTTGGTTCTAGGGCAGGAGGACGATCGGCTCGGCAGCGCTCTGGGCCCAGACTGGCACGAGGGGATGGATCTCCGAGCCGCACAGGAGGTCAGTACCTGAACACTGGGGAGACGTGACCCCGATATATCTCACCTGTGCCCTCACCTGTAATGTCACCGCCAGATCCCACGCTGCGTCCACATCGAGGCTGAGTGTGAAGTCAAGAAGATCCTAAATCACCCGGAATTCAAGACGCTGAATGTGACAGCCTCGCCTGTACCCAGAGGGGAGAAAGACAGCGCCACCTGTGACCCAGGTAAGAACTGCAGGACGCTGATAGACAACTGAGTCATTAGGGGTGATAACAGATAGTAATAGATTGTATTCCCCTGTCCTACAGTCGGCCTCTCCTCTCCTGACATGGCTGATAACAGATAGTAATAGATTGTATTCTCCTGTCCTACAGTCGGCCTCTCCTCTCCTGACATGGCTGATAACAGATAGTAATAGATTGTATTCCCCTGTCCTACAGTCGGCCTCTCCTCTCCTGACATGGCTGATAACAGATAGTAATAGATTGTATTCCCCTGTCCTACAGTCGGCCTCTCCTCTCCTGACATGGCTGATAACAGATAGTAATAGATTGTATTCCCCTGTCCTACAGTCGGCCTCTCCCCTCCTGACATGGCTGATAACAGATAGTAATAGATTGTATTCTCCTGTCCTACAGTCGGCCTCTCCTCTCCTGACATGGCTGATAACAGATAGTAATAGATTGTATTCCCCTGTCCTACAGTCGGCCTCTCCTCTCCTGACATGGCTGATAACAGATAGTAATAGATTGTATTCTCCTGTCCTACAGTCGGCCTCTCCTCTCCTGACATGGCTGATAACAGATAGTAATAGATTGTATTCTCCTGTCCTACAGTCGGCCTCTCCTGACATGGCTGATAACAGATAGTAATAGATTGTATTCCCCTGTCCTACAGTCGGCCTCTCCCCTCCTGACATGGCTGATAACAGATAGTAATAGATTGTATTCTCCTGTCCTACAGTCGGCCTCTCCTCTCCTGACATGGCTGATAACAGATAGTAATAGATTGTATTCTCCTGTCCTACAGTCGGCCTCTCCCCTCCTGACATGGCTGATAACAGATAGTAATAGATTGTATTCTCCTGTCCTACAGTCGGCCTCTCCCCTCCTGACATGGCTGATAACAGATAGTAATAGATTGTATTCTCCTGTCCTACAGTCGGCCTCTCCTCTCCTGACATGGCTGATAACAGATAGTAATAGATTGTATTCTCCTGTCCTACAGTCGGCCTCTCCTGACATGGCTGATAACAGATAGTAATAGATTGTATTCTCCTGTCCTACAGTCGGCCTCTCCTCTCCTGACATGGCTGATAACAGATAGTAATAGATTGTATTCCCCTGTCCTACAGTCGGCCTCTCCTCTCCTGACATGGCAGATAACAGATAGTAATAGATTGTATTCCCCTGTCCTACAGTCGGCCTCTCCTCTCCTGACATGGCTGATAACAGATAGTAATAGATTGTATTCTCCTGTCCTACAGTCGGCCTCTCCTCTCCTGACATGGCTGATAACAGATAGTAATAGATTGTATTCTCCTGTCCTACAGTCGGCCTTTCCCCTCCTGACATGGCTGATACCAGATAGTAATAGATTGTATTCTCCTGTACTACAGTCGGCCTCTCCTCTCCTGACATGGCTGATAACAGATAGTAATAGATTGTATTCTCCTGTCCTACAGTCGGCCTCTCCTCTCCTGACATGGCTGATAACAGATAGTAATAGATTGTATTCCCCTGTCCTACAGTCGGCCTCTCCTGACATGGCTGATAACAGATAGTAATAGATTGTATTCTCCTGTCCTACAGTCGGCCTCTCCTCTCCTGACATGGCTGATAACAGATAGTAATAGATTGTATTCCCCTGTCCTACAGTCGGCCTCTCCTCTCCTGACATGGCTGATAACAGATAGTAATAGATTGTATTCTCCTGTCCTACAGTCGGCCTCTCCTCTCCTGACATGGCAGATAACAGATAGTAATAGATTGTATTCCCCTGTCCTACAGTCGGCCTCTCCTGACATGGCTGATAACAGATAGTAATAGATTGTATTCCCCTGTCCTACAGTCGCCTCTCCTGACATGGCTGATAACAGATAGTAATAGATTGTATTCTCCTGTCCTACAGTCGGCCTCTCCTCTCCTGACATGGCTGATAACAGATAGTAATAGATTGTATTCTCCTGTCCTACAGTCGGCCTCTCCTCTCCTGACATGGCTGATAACAGATAGTAATAGATTGTATTCCCCTGTCCTACAGTCGGCCTCTCCTCTCCTGACATGGCAGATAACAGATAGTAATAGATTGTATTCCCCTGTACTACAGTCGGCCTCTCCTGACATGGCTGATAACAGATAGTAATAGATTGTATTCCCCTGTCCTACAGTCGGCCTCTTCTCTCCTGACATGGCTGATAACAGATAGTAATAGATTGTATTCCCCTGTCCTACAGTCGGCCTCTCCTCTCCTGACATGGCTGATAACAGATAGTAATAGATTGTATTCTCCTGTCCTACAGTCGGCCTCTCCTGACATGGCTGATAACAGATAGTAATAGATTGTATTCCCCTGTCCTACAGTCGGCCTCTCCTCTCCTGACATGGCTGATAACAGATAGTAATAGATTGTATTCCCCTGTCTTACAGTCGGCCTCTCCTCTCCTGACATGGCTGATAACAGATAGTAATAGATTGTATTCCCCTGTCCTACAGTCGGCCTCTCCTCTCCTGACATGGCTGATAACAGATAGTAATAGATTGTATTCTCCTGTCCTACAGTCGGCCTCTCCTGACATGGCTGATAACAGATAGTAATAGATTGTATTCTCCTGTCCTACAGTCGGCCTCTCCTCTCCTGACATGGCTGATAACAGATAGTAATAGATTGTATTCTCCTGTCCTACAGTCGGCCTCTCCTGACATGGCTGATAACAGATAGTAATAGATTGTATTCTCCTGTCCTACAGTCGGCCTCTCCTCTCCTGACATGGCTGATAACAGACAGTAATAGATTGTACTCTCCTGTCCTACAGTCGGCCTCTCCCCTCCTGACATGGCTGATAACAGATAGTAATAGATTGTATTCCTCTGTCCTACAGTCGGCCTCTCCTCTCCTGACATGGCTGATAACAGATAGTAATAGATTGTATTCTCCTGTCCTACAGTCGGCCTCTCCTCTCCTGACATGGCTGATAACAGACAGTAATAGATTGTATTCTCCTGTCCTACAGTCGGCCTCTCCTCTCCTGACATGGCTGATAACAGACAGTAATAGATTGTATTCTCCTGTCCTACAGTCGGCCTCTCCCCTCCTGACATGGCTGATAACAGATAGTAATAGATTGTATTCTCCTGTCCTACAGTCGGCCTCTCCTCTCCTGACATGGCTGATAACAGATAGTAATAGATTGTATTCTCCTGTCCTACAGTCGGCCTCTCCTGACATGGCTGATAACAGATAGTAATAGATTGTATTCCCCTGTCCTACAGTCGGCCTCTCCTCTCCTGACATGGCTGATAACAGATAGTAATAGATTGTATTCCCCTGTCCTACAGTCGGCCTCTCCTCTCCTGACATGGCTGATAACAGATAGTAATAGATTGTATTCTCCTGTCTTACAGTCGGCCTCTCCTCTCCTGACATGGCTGATAACAGATAGTAATAGATTGTATTCCCCTGTCCTACAGTCGGCCTCTCCTCTCCTGACATGGCTGATAACAGATAGTAATAGATTGTATTCCCCTGTCTTACAGTCGGCCTCTCCTCTCCTGACATGGCTGATAACAGATAGTAATAGATTGTATTCCCCTGTCTTACAGTCGGCCTCTCCTCTCCTGACATGGCTGATAACAGATAGTAATAGACTGTACTTCCCTGGTTTGTTAGGCTCTGGTGCCCTCTAGTGTTAGTTCCGGGTGTTGCTCCTGTGTGTGGTGTATGTGCTCCCCCTGTTGTCTGCTTGCAGTATTACATTAGTATACGCGCCTGTGCTCTCTGTTATCACCACTTTCTCTCTTCTGCAGATGATTGGCCGGTATACGCTGTACTGACCAATGGTAAGGTGTATGGTTGTGATTTCGTGGTCAGCGCCACTGGGGTGTTCCCGAACGTGGAGCCGTTTGTCGGTGGAAATAATGTGAGATTTGGAATTTTTGTTCCTTTTACAGTTTTGCGCCATTTTTACTGCTGTGATTATAAATCTTGTCTTTTGTGAGGACACAAGGGGTGGTGGTAGAATATAAGGCTGCGGTACGTGTGCTGGTTTGGGGTGGGTGTGTGTATGTGATACATGTGTGCGGTTGGTGTGTGCGTGGTACTTGTCCGCGGTTGGTGTGTGCGTGGTACATGTGTGTGGTTGGTGTGTGCATGTTACATGTGTGCGGTTGGTGTGTGCGTGGTACTTGTCCGCGGTTGGTGTGTGCGTGTTACATGTGCGCGGTTGGTGTGTGCGTGGTACATGTGCGCGGTTGGTGTGTGCGTGGTACATGTGCGCGGTTGGTGTGTGCGTGTTACATGTGCGTGGTACATGTGCGCGGTTGGTGTGTGCGTGTTACATGTGGCGGTTGGTGTGTGCATGTTACATGTCCGCGGTTGGTGTGTGCGCGGTTGGTGTGTGCGTGTTACATGTGCGCGGTTGGTGTGTGCGTGGTACATGTGCGCGTGTTACATGTGCGTGGTACATGTGCGCGGTTGGTGTGTGCGTGTTACATGTGGCGGTTGGTGTGTGCATGTTACATGTCCGCGGTTGGTGTGTGCGCGGTTGGTGTGTGCGTGTTACATGTGCGCGGTTGGTGTGTGCGTGTTACATGTGCGCGGTTGGTGTGTGCGTGTTACATGTGCGCGGTTGGTGTGTGTGTGGTACATGTGCGCGTGGTACATGTCCGTGGTTGGTGTGTGCGTGTTACATGTGCGCGGTTGGTGTGTGCGTGTTACATGTGCGCGGTTGGTGTGTGCGTGTTACATGTGCGCGGTTGGTGTGTGCGTGGTACTTGTCCGCGGTTGGTGTGTGCGCGGTTGGTGTGTGCGTGTTACATGTGCGCGGTTGGTGTGTGCGTTACATGTCCGTGGTTGGTGTGTGCGTGTTACATGTGCGCGGTTGGTGTGTGCGTGTTACATGTGCGCGGTTGGTGTGTGCGTGGTACATGTGCGCGTGGTACATGTGCGCGGTTGGTGTGCGCGTGTTACATGTGCGCGGTTGGTGTGCGCGTGTTACATGTGCGCGGTTGGTGTGTGCGTGTTACATGTGCGCGGTTGGTGTGTGCGTGTTACATGTGCGCGGTTGGTGTGTGCGTGTTACATGTGCGCGGTTGGTGTGCGCGTGTTACATGTGCGTGGTACATGTGCGCGGTACATGTGCGCGTGGTACATGTGCGCGGTTGGTGTGTGCGTGGTACATGTGCGCGTTACATGTGCGCGGTTGGTGTGTGCGTGTTACATATGCGCGGTTGGTGTGTGCGTGTTACCTGTGCGCGGTTGGTGTGTGCGTGTTACATGTGCGCGGTTGGTGTGTGCGTGTTACATGTGCGCGGTTGGTGTGTGCGTGTTACATGTGCGCGGTTGGTGTGTGCGTGTTACATGTGCGCGGTTGGTGTGTGCGTGTTACATGTGCGCGGTTGGTGTGTGCGTGGTACATGTGCGCGTGTTACATGTGCGTGGTACATGTGCGCGGTTGGTGTGTGCGTGTTACATGTCCGCGGTTGGTGTGTGCATGTTACATGTCCGCGGTTGGTGTGTGCGCGGTTGGTGTGTGCGTGTTACATGTGCGCGGTTGGTGTGTGCGTGTTACATGTGCGCGGTTGGTGTGCGCGTGTTACATGTGCGCGGTTGGTGTGTGCGTGTTACATGTGCGCGGTTGGTGTGTGCGTGTTACATGTGCGCGGTTGGTGTGTGCGTGGTACATGTGCGCGTGTTACATGTCCATGGTTGGTGTGTGCGTGTTACATGTGCGCGGTTGGTGTGTGCGTGTTACATGTGCGCGGTTGGTGTGTGCGTGGTACTTGTCCGCGGTTGGTGTGTGCGTGGTACTTGTCCGCGGTTGGTGTGTGCGTGGTACTTGTCCGCGGTTGGTGTGTGCGTGGTACATGTGCGCGGTTGGTGTGTGCGTGTTACATGTGCGCGGTTGGTGTGTGCGTGTTACATGTGCGCGGTTGGTGTGTGCGTTACATGTGCGCGGTTGGTGTGTGCGTGTTACATGTGCGCGGTTGGTGTGTGCGTGTTACATGTGCGCGGTTGGTGTGTGCGTGTTACATGTGCGCGTGGTACATGTGCGCGGTTGGTGTGTGCGTGTTACATGTGCGCGGTTGGTGTGCGCGTGTTACATGTGCGCGGTTGGTGTGTGCGTGGTACATGTGCGCGTTACATGTGCGCGGTTGGTGTGTGCGTGTTACATGTGCGCGGTTGGTGTGTGCGTGGTACATGTGCGCGGTTGGTGTGTGCGTGGTACATGTGCGCGGTTGGTGTGTGCGTGTTACATGTGCGGTTGGTGTGTGCATGGTACATGTGCGCGTGGTACATGTGCGCGTGGTACATGTGCGCGGTTGGTGTGTGCGTGGTACTTGTCCGCGGTTGGTGTGTGCGTGTTACATGTGCGCGTGGTACATGTGCGCGGTTGGTGTGCGCGTGGTACATGTGCGCGGTTGGTGTGTGCGTGGTACATGTGCGCGTTACATGTGCGCGGTTGGTGTGTGCGTGGTACATGTGCGCGTTACATGTGCGCGGTTGGTGTGTGCGTGGTACATGTGCGCGTTACATGTGCGCGGTTGGTGTGTGCATGGTACATGTGCGCGGTTGGTGTGTGCGTGGTACATGTGCGCGGTTGGTGTGTGCGTGTTACATGTGCGCGGTTGGTGTGCGCGTGGTACATGTGCGCGGTTGGTGTGTGCGTGGTACATGTGCGCGTTACATGTGCGCGGTTGGTGTGTGCGTGTTACATATGCGCGGTTGGTGTGTGCGTGTTACCTGTGCGCGGTTGGTGTGTGCGTGTTACCTGTGCGCGGTTGGTGTGTGCGTGTTACATGTGCGCGGTTGGTGTGTGCGTGGTACATGTGCGCGTGTTACATGTGCGTGGTACATGTGCGCGGTTGGTGTGTGCGTGTTACATGTGGCGGTTGGTGTGTGCATGTTACATGTCCGCGGTTGGTGTGTGCGCGGTTGGTGTGTGCGTGTTACATGTGCGCGGTTGGTGTGTGCGTGGTACATGTGCGCGGTTGGTGTGTGCGTGGTACATGTGCGCGGTTGGTGTGTGCGTGTTACATGTGCGCGGTTGGTGTGTGCGTGGTACATGTGCGCGGTTGGTGTGTGCGTGTTACATGTGCGCGGTTGGTGTGTGCGTGGTACATGTGCGCGTGTTACATGTCCGTGGTTGGTGTGTGCGTGTTACATGTGCGCGGTTGGTGTGTGCGTGTTACATGTGCGCGGTTGGTGTGTGCGTGTTACATGTGCGTGGTTGGTGTGTGCGTGGTACTTGTCCGTGGTTGGTGTGTGCGTGGTACTTGTCCGCGGTTGGTGTGTGCGTGGTACTTGTCCGCGGTTGGTGTGTGCGTGGTACATGTGCGCGGTTGGTGTGTGCGTGGTACATGTGCGCGGTTGGTGTGTGCGTGTTACATGTGCGCGGTTGGTGTGTGCGTTACATGTGCGCGGTTGGTGTGTGCGTGTTACATGTGCGCGGTTGGTGTGTGCGTGTTACATGTGCGCGGTTGGTGTGTGCGTTGTACATGTGCGCGTGGTACATGTGCGCGGTTGGTGTGTGCGTGTTACATGTGCGCGTGTTACATGTGCGCGGTTGGTGTGTGCGTGGTACATGTGCGCGTTACATGTGCGCGGTTGGTGTGTGCGTGTTACATGTGCGCGGTTGGTGTGTGCGTGTTACATGTGCGGTTGGTGTGTGCATGGTACATGTGCGCGTGGTACATGTGCGCGTGGTACATGTGCGCGGTTGGTGTGTGCGTGGTACTTGTCCGCGGTTGGTGTGTGCGTGTTACATGTGCGCGTGGTACATGTGCGCGGTTGGTGTGCGCGTGGTACATGTGCGCGGTTGGTGTGTGCGTGGTACATGTGCGCGTTACATGTGCGCGGTTGGTGTGTGCGTGGTACATGTGCGCGGTTGGTGTGTGCGTGGTACATGTGCGCGTTACATGTGCGCGGTTGGTGTGTGCGTGGTACATGTGCGCGTTACATGTGCGCGGTTGGTGTGTGCGTGTTACATGTGCGCGGTTGGTGTGTGCGTGGTACATGTGCGCGGTTGGTGTGTGCGTGGTACATGTGCGCGGTTGGTGTGTGCGTGTTACATGTGCGCGGTTGGTGTGTGCGTGGTACATGTGCGCGGTTGGTGTGTGCGTGGTACATTTGCGCGGTTGGTGTGTGCGTGTTACATGTGCGCGGTTGGTGTGTGCGTGGTACTTGTCCGCGGTTGGTGTGTGCGTGGTACTTGTCCGCGGTTGGTGTGTGCGTGGTACATGTGCGCGGTTGGTGTGTGCGTGGTACATGTGTGCGGTTGGTGTGTGCGCGGTTGGTGTGTGCGTGTTACATGTGCGCGGTTGGTGTGTGCGTGTTACATGTGCGCGGTTGGTGTGTGCGTGGTACTTGTCCGCGGTTGGTGTGTGCGTGGTACTTGTCCGCGGTTGGTGTGTGCGTGTTACATGTGCGCGGTTGGTGTGTGCGTGGTACTTGTCCGCGGTTGGTGTGTGCGTGGTACTTGTCCGCGGTTGGTGTGTGCGTGTTACATGTGCGCGGTTGGTGTGTGCGTTACATGTCCGTGGTTGGTGTGTGCGTGTTACATGTGCGCGGTTGGTGTGTGCGTGTTACATGTGCGCGGTTGGTGTGTGCGTGGTACATGTGCGCGGTTGGTGTGTGCGTGTTACATGTGCGCGGTTGGTGTGTGCGTGTTACATGTGCGCGGTTGGTGTGTGCGTGGTACATGTGCGCGTGTTACATGTGCGCGTGTTACATGTCCGCGGTTGGTGTGTGCGCGGTTGGTGTGTGCGTGTTACATGTGCGCGGTTGGTGTGTGCGTGTTACATGTGCGCGGTTGGTGTGTGCGTGGTACATGTGCGCGTGTTACATGTGCGCGGTTGGTGTGCATGTGTTACATGTGCGCGGTTGGTGTGCGCGTGGTACATGTGCGCGGTTGGTGTGCGCGTGGTACATGTGCGCGGTTGGTGTGTGCGTGGTACATGTGCGCGTGTTACATGTCCGTGGTTGGTGTGTGCGTGTTACATGTGTGCGGTTGGTGTGTGCGTGGTACATGTGCGCGTGTTACATGTCCGTTGTTGGTGTGTGCGTGTTACATGTGTGCGGTTGGTGTGTGCGTGGTACATGTGCGCGTGTTACATGTCCGTGGTTGGTGTGTGCGTGTTACATGTGTGCGGTTGGTGTGTGCATGTTACATGCCCGCGGTTGGTGTGTGCGTGGTACATGTGCGCGGTTGGTGTGTGCGTGGTACATGTGCGCGGTTGGTGTGTGCGTGGTACATGTGCGCGTGTTACATGTCCGTGGTTGGTGTGTGCGTGTTACATGTGTGCGGTTGGTGTGTGCATGTTACATGTCCGCGGTTGGTGTGTGCGCGGTTGGTGTGTGCGTGGTACATGTGCGCGGTTGTTGTGTGCGTGTTACATGTGCGCGGTTGGTGTGTGCTTGGTACATGTGCGCGGTTGGTGTGTGCGTGTTACATGTGCGCGGTTGGTGTGTGCATGTTACATGTCCGTGGTTGGTGTGTGCGTGTTACATGTCCGTGGTTGGTGTGTGCGTGGTACATGTGCGCGGTTGGTGTGTGCGTTGTACTTGTCCGCGGTTGGTGTGTGCGTGGTACTTGTCCGCGGTTGGTGTGTGCGTGGTACTTGTCCGCGGTTGGTGTGTGCGTGTTACATGTGTGCGGTTGGTGTGTGCATGTTACATGTCCGCGGTTGGTGTGTGCGCGGTTGGTGTGTGCGTGGTACATGTGCGCGGTTGTTGTGTGCGTGTTACATGTGCGCGGTTGGTGTGTGCTTGGTACATGTGCGCGGTTGGTGTGTGCGTGTTACATGTGCGTGGTTGGTGTGTGCGTGGTACATGTGCGCGGTTGGTGTGTGCGTTGTACTTGTCCGCGGTTGGTGTGTGCGTGGTACTTGTCCGCGGTTGGTGTGTGCGTGGTACTTGTCCGCGGTTGGTGTGTGTGTTACATGTGCGCGGTTGGTGTGTGCGTGGTACATGTGCGCGTGTTACATGTCCGTGGTTGGTGTGTGCGTGGTACATGTCCGCGGTTGGTGTGTGCGCGTTACATGTCCGCGGTTGGTGTGTGCGCGGTACATGTCCGCGGTTGGTGTGTGCGCGTTACATGTCCGCGGTTGGTGTGTGCGTGTTACATGTCCGCGGTTGGTGTGTGCGTGTTACATGTCCGCGGTTGGTGTGTGCGTGTTACATGTCCGCGGTTGGTGTGTGCGTGTTACATGTCCGCGGTTGGTGTGTGCGTGTTACATGTCCGCGGTTGGTGTGTGCGTGTTACATGTCCGCGGTTAGTGTGTGCGTGTAGTCTAAGTATGTCGCTGTTTTCCAGTTTGATCTGGGAGAGGACGGAGGGCTGACGGTTGACGATCATATGAGGACGTCGGTGCCACACGTGTATGCGGCGGGGGACGTGTGCAGCACTGGCTGGACGCCCAGCCCCCACTGGCAGCAGGTACACTCCCGGGGGGTCCTGTGGGATCAGGAGGGTCACATGACTCCATATATAATGACAGGTCACATGATTGGTTTGGCACAGATGCGGCTGTGGTCTCAGGCTCGGCAGATGGGCTGCTACGCGGCAAAGTGCATGGCGGCCGAGCGACGGCGCGAAAACATCGAAATGGATTTCTGTTTTGAACTCTTCGCTCACGTTACCAAATTCTTCAACTATAAGGTAACTCCCCCCCCCATGTGACAGACAGCCCCGCCTAGTGATGACATCACAGGGTCATCCTTTATAATCAGTCGCCTCCCTCCTGTAGTAATCATGAATAGAATGCAATCACTGCAGTGAGGACTGACTTCTTTATCAGCCCCTCCTCCTCTGATTCCGGCAGTTATAATTTCCTCTCACCCCCTCCATTCCTGAGCAATCAGTGCGGGTAGTTTTGGTGCCTGATATGTAACTAGATTTCCTAATGGCAGGAGCAGGCCAGGGGGCGGGACTCGGGGCTCTCATCAGAGTAGATGGTATCAGACAGGAGTAGGCAAAGGGGCAGGATTTGGTGCTGAGTTCCGCCCCCTTGCCTACTCCACCCACTAGACATTAGGGAGTCGAGTTACATATTAGGCACCAAAACTTCCTGCACTGATTGCTCAGGAATGGAGGGGGCGAGAGAGGAAATGAGAACTGAGGAGGAGGGGCTGGTAATGGAGGACAAGTCATGGATGGGGCGGGGCTTGTAATAAGTACTGACGCCGCTTCTCTCTGCAGGTGATCTTGTTGGGCAAGTACAACGGCCAGGGCCTGGGGGGCGATCACGAGCTGCTGCTGCGCTGCACCAAGGGCCAGGAGTACGTGAAGGTGGTGCTGCAGGGCGGGCGCATGATGGGGGCCGTGCTCATCGGAGACACCGACCTGGAGGAAACCTTCGAGAACCTGATCCTGAATCAGATGGATCTGTCCGCGTACGGCGAGGATCTACTGGATCCCAACATCGACATTGAGGATTACTTCGACTAGAAGAGAGGTTAATGACTGAGTGCAATGTGGGCGGGGCATTGTCTGATTACACTGTGTAAGCCCCGCCCCCCACCCAGGGGGCGCCGCTGCTCTTAGTGTGTGAGATCCCGTATAGTCGTGGCTGCAGCGGCCTGGACTCCACCCCCCCCCCCCCCACAGGGATTCATCAGGCCCCCCCCATCCCCCCTCACCTATTATACCTCCTCCCATGGCAGGAGAAAGCTGCAGCGATTGGGCTGTGTTCACACTTTCACAATGTCTGAATAAGGTGCAAACTTTAAAGAGGTTGTTGACTCCTTATTGTAACAAGTGCGCCACCTCTGACTACAGGTGGTACGAGGTATTACAAGACGGATTGACTCCCAGCAGTACCACACCCAACCTGCAGGCAGAGGTGGCGCCGCGCTCGGACCCCCGACGCTTTCTATTGCTGGGATGGGATTACAACTCAGTCCTACTTAAAGGGAGTTAGTCTGACACAGGACAGCAGGTTACTCTTATGTAAATGAGATGAAAGGGGTGTGTCCAGCCAGGATTGGTTGTCTGGTACAGGACCCGCCCCCTACAGCTAATCTGCAGATGGTCAAGACAACACAGAATAAGGAGACCCCTCCGGAATGTGCAGACTCCCCTTAAAGGGATGGTCTCTAGGCCACAGTGTACACCTGCAGGTACCGCTGCACCTGGTGTAAGTGATCACACTCTGCAGGGGGCGCTATACCTGACCCTGCGCACCTCTACATAAACTTGTGTTGAGTTTGAACCTCCCGGCCGCCATTTTGTGTATTCGTCCGCCATGTGGAATCTGCACAACGTCTTATAACAGGGAGAGATTTACTGGAGAGAAGTAAGTACCCCCCCCCCCCCCCCCGCCAATTATATACATAGATATATACAGAGCCGCCCCTCCCCCACCCCAGGCACTGATCAGGCTCCGCCCCCTCTAATACTGATCACATGATCGGGGGAGTGAGTCTGCCATACTGCAACACGTCAGTGACATCACCAGCAAAGCTCCGCCCCCACCACTGGGAGGATATAAAGTGTTAGTCACTGACTATGGAGGTGTCAGGGGAGCTGCAGTGCTTCTTGGCCGGGGGGCTGCTCAGGACGGGCGGACGCTTGTGGCCACCGCTGCTCTTTCCAGGCCGAGACTTAGAGGAACTTGCCGGACTCTTCTGCTGAGAGGTGGAAGACTTGGGAGAGGTCACCTGCGGGGGAGACCAAAGAAAACTCCCGTCATCCCTGTGATCCCTATCTCTCCGCGTATCGCTCCCGTCATCCCTGACAATATAATCTCCGCGTATCGCTCCCGTCATCCCTGTGATCCCTACCTGTCCGCGCGTCGCTCCCGTCATCCCTGTGATCCCTATCTCTCCGCGTATCGCTCCCGTCATCCCTGACAATATAATCTCTCCGTATCGCTCCCGTCATCCCTGTGATCCCTATCTCTCCGCGTATCGCTCCCGTCATCCCTGACAATATAATCTCCGCGTATCGCTCCCATCATCCCCGCCCGTCCCCGCGTCGCTCCCGCCCGTCCCCGCGTCGCTCCCGCCTCTCCCCGCCTCGCTCCCGTCGTCCCCGCCTCGCTCCCGTCGTCCCCGCCTCGCTCCCGCCTCTCCCCGCCTCGCTCCCGTCGTCCCCGCCTCGCTCCCGTCGTCCCCGCCTCGCTCCCGTCGTCCCCGCGTCGCTCCCGTCGTCCCCGCCTCTCTCCGTATCGCTCCCCCCCACCCGGCAGTCACCTTGGTTGCGTTGTTCCCCGCCCGTCTCATGTGGATGATGAGGGGATGCTTCTCTCCCCGCAGCAGCGTTGCTTTAGGCCCCTCCTTCATGTAGGATATGGTGGCGTAGGCGGTGAAGCTGAAGTCTTCCCTGCGGTCACAGCTGCGGGTTAGTTGCAGTGTATCGGTGGTGCAGATGATGGGAGTGGTAGTGTCTCCTTACCGGATGTATTTGTGGAGCAGCAGGTGGGTGATGATTCTCTCCAGCTCGCCGCGGGGCAGTTTCGGGGGCAGGACTTGAGCGACGCGCAGTTTGGCGGCCCCCTTCCCGCTCCAGGCGTCCATGAGCTTCAGCGGCGTCAGCTTCTCGTCCATCTGCTCGGCCTGGCGCAGGATCTTCACGATGTCTCTGCCATAGTCCGAGATGTCCACCTGCTCACAGTCTGCAAAGCAAAGGGATAAGGCCCCGCCCCTGCACAAATGGCGTCCTGCAGGCCCCGCCCCCTGCGCCTATACTCACTCCTCTTGCCGCAGCAGTTGTCACACATCCGGTTACACAGGGCCGAGTCCCAAACTTCATCAAAGTGCTGCGCTATAAGGACACGTCTGCACCTGGCGGGACACGGGAACACGTGTGTCATACAAAGGGGCGACAACTCCCCCCCCCCATGTACATCCCCAACATGGTACAGTCCAGAGCACCGACCTCTTCATCTCCTGACAGTAACCGACCATGTCATAAAGCTTCTGCTGACCCACATTCTCCATCACAACCATCGAGCTGATCCGGAAGATGTCGCCGAACCCCGAGTACAGTATACAGTCTGCACGCTGCTCATCCCGGCCTGTGTATACAGAGAGAGGGGGCGGGGCTGTGACTACCTCTCAGACATGGTATATACAGGCTGGTTGTCAGTAACAGGGGGCGGGGCTGTGACTACCTCTCAGACATGGTATATACAGCTGGTTGTCAGTAACAGGGGGCGGGGCTGTGACTACCTCTCAGACATGGTATATACAGGCTGGTTGTCAGTAACAGGGGGCGGGGCTGTGACTACCTCTCAGACATGATATATACAGCTGGTTGTCAGTAACAGGGGGCGGGGCTGTGACTACCTCTCAGACATGATATATACAGCTGGTTGTCAGTAACAGGGGGCGGGGCTGTGACTACCTCTCAGACATGATATATACAGCTGGTTGTCAGTAACAGGGGGCGGGGCTGTGACTACCTCTCAGACATGGTATATACAGCTGGTTGTCAGTAACAGGGGGCGGGGCTGTGACTACCTCTCAGACATGATATATACAGGCTGGTTGTCAGTAACAGGGGGCGGGGCTGTGACTACCTCTCAGACATGATATATACAGCTGGTTGTCAGTAACAGGGGGCGGGGCTGTGACTACCTCTCAGACATGATATATACAGGCTGGTTGTCAGTAACAGGGGGCGGGGCTGTGACTACCTCTCAGACATGATATATACAGCTGGTTGTCAGTAACAGGGGGCGGGGCTGTGACTACCTCTCAGACATGGTATATACAGGCCGGTTGTCAGTAACAGGGGGCGGGGCTGTGACTACCTCTCAGACATGATATATACAGGCTGGTTGTCAGTAACAGGGGGCGGGGCTGTGACTACCTCTCAGACATGGTATATACAGCTGGTTGTCAGTAACAGGGGGCGGGGCTGTGACTACCTCTCAGACATGGTATATACAGGCTGGTTGTCAGTAACAGGGGGCGGGGCTGTGACTACCTCTCAGACATGATATATACAGGCTGGTTGTCAGTAACAGGGGGCGGGGCTGTGACTACCTCTCAGACATGGTATATACAGCTGGTTGTCAGTAACAGGGGGCGGGGCTGTGACTACCTCTCAGACATGGTATATACAGCTGGTTGTCAGTAACAGGGGGCGGGGCTGTGACTACCTCTCAGACATGATATATACAGGCTGGTTGTCAGTAACAGGGGGCGGGGCTGTGACTACCTCTCAGACATGGTATATACAGCTGGTTGTCAGTAACAGGGGGCGGGGCTGTGACTACCTCTCAGACATGGTATATACAGGCTGGTTGTCAGTAACAGGGGGCGGGGCTGTGACTACCTCTCAGACATGATATATACGGCTGGTTGTCAGTAACAGGGGGCGGGGCTGTGACTACCTCTCAGACATGGTATATACAGGCTGGTTGTCAGTAACAGGGGGCGGGGCTGTGACTACCTCTCAGACATGATATATACAGCTGGTTGTCAGTAACAGGGGGCGGGGCTGTGACTACCTCTCAGACATGATATATACAGCTGGTTGTCAGTAACAGGGGGCGGGGCTGTGACTACCTCTCAGACATGGTATATACAGGCTGGTTGTCAGTAACAGGGGGCGGGGCTGTGACTACCTCTCAGACATGATATATACAGGCTGGTTGTCAGTAACAGGGGGCGGGGCTGTGACTACCTCTCAGACATGATATATACAGGCTGGTTGTCAGTAACAGGGGGCGGGGCTGTGACTACCTCTCAGACATGATATATACAGCTGGTTGTCAGTAACAGGGGGCGGGGCTGTGACTACCTCTCAGACATGGTATATACAGGCCGGTTGTCAGTAACAGGGGGCGGGGCTGTGACTACCTCTCAGACATGGTATATACAGGCTGGTTGTCAGTAACAGGGGGCGGGGCTGTGACTACCTCTCAGACATGATATATACAGGCTGGTTGTCAGTAACAGGGGGCGGGGCTGTGACTACCTCTCACACATGATATATACGGCTGGTTGTCAGTAACAGGGGGCGGGGCTGTGACTACCTCTCAGACATGGTATATACAGGCTGGTTGTCAGTAACAGGGGGCGGGGCTGTGACTACCTCTCACACATGATATATACGGCTGGTTGTCAGTAACAGGGGGCGGGGCTGTGACTACCTCTCAGACATGGTATATACAGGCTGGTTGTCAGTAACAGGGGGCGGGGCTGTGACTACCTCTCAGACATGATATATACAGGCTGGTTGTCAGTAACGGGGGGCGGGGCTGTGACTACCTCTCAGACATGATATATACAGCTGGTTGTCAGTAACAGGGGGCGGGGCTGTGACTACCTCTCAGACATGATATATACAGGCTGGTTGTCAGTAACAGGGGGCGGGGCTGTGACTACCTCTCAGACATGGTATATACAGCTGGTTGTCAGTAACAGGGGGCGGGGCTGTGACTACCTCTCAGACATGATATATACAGGCTGGTTGTCAGTAACAGGGGGCGGGGCTGTGACTACCTCTCAGACATGGTATATACAGCTGGTTGTCAGTAACAGGGGGCGGGGCTGTGACTACCTCTCAGACATGGTATATACAGCTGGTTGTCAGTAACAGGGGGCGGGGCTGTGACTACCTCTCAGACATGATATATACAGCTGGTTGTCAGTAACAGGGGGCGGGGCTGTGACTACCTCTCAGACATGATATATACAGCTGGTTGTCAGTAACAGGGGGCGGGGCTGTGACTACCTCTCAGACATGATATATACAGGCTGGTTGTCAGTAACAGGGGGCGGGGCTGTGACAACCTCTCAGACATGATATATACAGGCTGGTTGTCAGTAACAGGGGGCGGGGCTGCGACTACCTCTCAGACATGATATATACAGCTGGTTGTCAGTAACAGGGGGCGGGGCTGTGACTACCTCTCAGACATGATATATACAGGCTGGTTGTCAGTAACAGGGGGCGGGGCTGTGACTACCTCTCAGACATGATATATACAGCTGGTTGTCAGTTAGAGGGGGCGGGGCTGTGACTACCTCTCAGACATGGTATATACAGCTGGTTGTCAGTAACAGGGGGCGGGGCTGTGACTACCTCTCAGACATGATATATACAGGCTGGTTGTCAGTAACAGGGGGCGGGGCTGTGACTACCTCTCAGACATGATATATACAGCTGGTTGTCAGTAACAGGGGGCGGGGCTGTGACTACCTCTCAGACATGGTATATACAGCTGGTTGTCAGTAACAGGGGGCGGGGCTGTGACTACCTCTCAGACATGATATATACAGGCTGGTTGTCAGTAACAGGGGGCGGGGCTGTGACTACCTCTCAGACATGATATATACAGCTGGTTGTCAGTAACAGGGGGCGGGGCTGTGACTACCTCTCAGACATGATATATACAGGCTGGTTGTCAGTAACAGGGGGCGGGGCTGTGACTACCTCTCAGACATGGTATATACAGGCTGGTTGTCAGTAACAGGGGGCGGGGCTGTGACTACCTCTCAGACATGATATATACAGCTGGTTGTCAGTAACAGGGGGCGGGGCTGTGACTACCTCTCAGACATGGTATATACAGGCTGGTTGTCAGTAACAGGGGGCGGGGCTGTGACTACCTCTCAGACATGATATATACAGCTGGTTGTCAGTAACAGGGGGCGGGGCTGTGACTACCTCTCAGACATGATATATACAGCTGGGTGTCAGTAACAGGGGGCGGGGCTGTGACTACCTCTCAGACATGATATATACAGGCTGGTTGTCAGTAACAGGGGGCGGGGCTGTGACTACCTCTCAGACATGGTATATACAGCTGGTTGTCAGTAACAGGGGGCGGGGCTGTGACAACCTCTCAGACATGGTATATACAGCTGGTTGTCAGTAACAGGGGGCGGGGCTGTGACTACCTCTCAGACATGATATATACAGGCTGGTTGTCAGTAACAGGGGGCGGGGCTGTGACTACCTCTCAGACATGATATATACAGGCTGGTTGTCAGTAACAGGGGGCGGGGCTGTGACAACCTCTCAGACATGGTATATACAGCTGGTTGTCAGTAGTCGCTCTCACCTGCTCGCCCGCTCTCCTGGTAATAGTTCTCCATGGATTTGCTCATTGTGTGATGGATTACAAATCTTACGTCCGCTTTATCGATCCCCATACCAAACGCCACGGTGGCCACGACAACCTGAGGAAGCGACGGATCGGATTATAGTGACCCCTCATCTCTGGCGCCTTCCGCAGGTCAAAAATACCAGACCCACAAAGCTCATTAGTTCCCGATACATTGATCTTGTTCTGGGAAAGCTGAGTGACCAGCAGTATATTCCAGTATATTATATTGCTGCATTGCAGCCACCCAGCTTTCCGCGGCTCACCTGGATCTTGTCCTCGGTCCAGAGCGTGTGCACTTTGGTCTTGTCGCGCGCCTCCATGTTGGCGTGGTAGGTTCCGGCTCGGACGCCCAGCTTTTGGAGACTTATTGTAACTTGTTCTGAGTCTTTCTGGGAGAAGCAATAAACGATTCCTGAAGGAGAAGAACATGAAGGGTTAATGAGGGAGCGGAGAAGGGCGTGGTGTAGGGTGCAGGGCTCCCAGGGGCCCCAATACATCACCTGACTGCCCCTTGTAGCGGCCATTAATCAGCTTCACCACATCCTCTATGAAGTCATTGGAGGAGGAGGGCTTAGGCCGCACCTGGAAGACAAAGACTCGGTGGTGAGAGATGTGAGGCTGCACTACTGAGACGTCCACACGTAGGAACAAGAGGGCGCCTCAGTGGTGCAGGAGAAGAGGGCGCCTCAGTGGTGCAGGAGAAGAGGGCGCCTCAGTGGTGCAGGAGAAGAGGGCGCCTCAGTGGTGCAGGAGAAGAGGGCACCTCAGTGGTGCAGGAGAAGAGGGCACCTCAGTGGTGCAGGAGAAGAGGGCGCCTCAGTGGTGCAGGAGAAGAGGGCGCCTCAGTGGTGCAGGAGAAGAGGGCGCCTCAGTGGTGCAGGAGAAGAGGGCGCCTCAGTGGTGCAGGAGAAGAGGGCGCCTCAGTGGTGCAGGAGAAGAGGGCGCCTCAGTGGTGCAGGAGAAGAGGGCGCCTCAGTGGTGCAGGAGAAGAGGGCGCCTCAGTGGTGCAGAAGAGGGCGCCTCAGTGGTGCAGAAGAGGGCGCCTCAGTGGTGCAGCCTCAGGCCATAGATCGGGGGGCTCCCCGCTGCCCCCTACCTCATAGAACAGGTTGGGTCTGTTGAAGGAAGCGGTGAAGGTGAGCGGCCTCGGCACACACAGGATCTTCTGGGCGTCCTTCAGGACGTGGCTGGTGGCGGTGGCGGTCAGTCCCATCAGCGGGGCCTTGGGGAACTGTCTCTTCAGGATGCCCAGAGTCTTGTAGTCTGGAGGGAGACGGTCACATCATCATCACCATCATCACCATCATCATCCCCCCTCCCCCACCAGTCACAGGACTCTCACCAGGACGGAAGTCGTGCCCCCATTGGCTGCAGCAGTGAACCTCATCGATGGCGACCCGCGCCAGCCGCCCCGCCTGATACGCCTTCTCCAGACGGGACATGAACAGTTTGCTCTTGGCGATTTTTTCGGGGGTGACGTAGAGAAGCTTCAGCCGGGAGTTCCTGTCAATCATCTCTCCGTGCACCCATTTCACATGATCCTGCGAGACAGACAAGGGGGAGGAGTTCAGTGTCGCACAGCGGGAGGGCGTGTCCTCATCCTAGGGCCACAGACCTTACTGCTGGCGGCGTTCAGGGACGTGGCCGAGACCCCCAGACGCTCCAGGACCATGAGCTGATCCTCCATCAGGGACACCAGCGGACAGATCACCAGGGTCAACCCTGAGCGAGAAACGGGAGACACGGTCAGTGACACACACACGCCCCCTGCTGGAGCCGCCATGTACACCACCCGGTCAGCCGCACCTTGGGAGCACACCGCCGGTAACTGGTAGCACAGACTCTTCCCCCCGCCCGTCGGCATGATCAGGAAGACGTCTTTGCCGGCCATGGTGGCGTTGATGGTCTCCAGCTGTAGCTTCCGGAAGGTTTCGAGCTGGAAGGATTTCTGCAGCTGCTCCTTCACCTTCTGTGACCAGGAGAAATCTACAAGACAACGAGGAGAACGTGTAAGAATGACGTGGTGTAAAGGAGGGAGATGGCGCCACATCTGGTGTAGCGGAGTACTGCAGGGCACTATGGGAGGGGCCAGAGTAATGGTGACCACACCTCCAATGCCCCTCCCTCCAGACTCCTCAGCTCGGGATGAGGGAGGAGCCATCTGACACTGAGAATGTAACATAGCTGGGAAAGGGTTAATCAGCCCCAGTCTCCGCCCACTCCTGGGTACTGGTGTAGGGTGAGCCGGTCACAGCAGGGAAACCGCCTGGCTACACAATGCTTGATTCTCCTGGTGCCACTCAGGGCTCTGGGAAAGCTGGGTCACAGGGGAAACCCACCTGGCTACACAATGCCTGATTCTCCTCCTGCCACTCAGGACTCTGGGAAAGCTGCCTGGATACACAATGACGGATTCTCCTCCTGCCACTCAGGACTCTGGGAAAGCTGCCTGGCTACACAATGACGGATTCTCCTCCTGCCACTCAGGGCTCTGGGAAAGCTGGGTAACAGGGGAAAGCTGCCTGGCTACACAATGACGGATTCTCCTCCTGCCACTCAGGACTCTGGGAAAGCTGCCTGGCTACACAATGACGGATTCTCCTCCTGCCGCTCAGGGCTCTGGGAAAGCTGGGTAACAGGGGAAAGCTGCCTGGCTACACAATGACGGATTCTCCTCCTGCCACTCAGGGCTCTGGGAAAGCTGGGTAACAGGGGAAAGCTGCCTGGCTACACAATGACGGATTCTCCTCCTGCCACTCAGGACTCTGGGAAAGCTGCCTGGCTACACAATGACGGATTCTCCTCCTGCCGCTCAGGGCTCTGGGAAAGCTGGGTAACAGGGGAAAGCTGCCTGGCTACACAATGACGGATTCTCCTCCTGCCACTCAGGGCTCTGGGAAAGCTGGGTAACAGGGGAAAGCTGCCTGGCTACACAATGACGGATACTCCTCCTGCCGCTCAGGGCTCTGGGAAAGCTGAGTAACAGGGGAAAGCTGCCTGGCTACACAATGACCGATTCTCCTGGTGCCACTCAGGGCTCTGGGAAAGCTGAGTAACAAGGGAAAGCTGCCTGGCTACACAATGACCGATTCTCCTGGTGCCACTCAGGGCTCTGGGAAAGCTGGGTAACAGGGGAAAGCTGCCTGGCTACACAATGACGGATACTCCTCCTGCCGCTCAGGACTCTGGGAAAGCTGGGTAACAGGGGAAAGCTGCCTGGCTACACAATGACGGCTTCTCCTCCTGCCGCTCAGGACTCTGGGAAAGCTGAGTAACAAGGGAAAGCTGCCTGGCTACACAATGACGGATTCTCCTCCTGCCGCTCAGGACTCTGGGAAAGCTGGGTAACAGGGGAAAGCTGCCTGGCTACACAATGACGGATTCTCCTCCTGCCACTCAGGGCTCTGGGAAAGCTGGGTAACAAGGGAAAGCTGCCTGGCTACACAATGACGGATTCTCCTCCTGCCGCTCAGGGCTCTGGGAAAGCTGGGTAACAAGGGAAAGCTGCCTGGCTACACAATGACGGATTCTCCTCCTGCCGCTCAGGGCTCTGGGAAAGCTGGGTAACAGCAGGGAAACCGCCTGGCTACACAATGACGGATACTCCTGCTGCCACTCAGGGCTCTGGGAAAGCTGGGTGAGAACCCATACACTGCCATTACATCCCCCCCACCACCAGTGTCTGACACACCCTGTCGGTTCCAGTCCTGCGCGGGCTCCTGAGCGCTGCTCGTGGCCCCGTCGTCGTCCTCGGACAGTCTCCGGATCTTGGCGGTCAGCGCCTTCTTCCTCTGCTGCAGCTCCTGTTGTCTCTCCAGCAGCTCCTGGATCTGGACCTCGATGGCCTGCAGCTCCGTAGTCACCGCGTCCAACTCGTCCACCAGCGCTGGGGGCGGGAACAAGTCACAGTCATCATCTCCAGAGGGCGGAGTCTTCTCTAGTCACACCCAAAGCCTCAGAGAAGCCTGCGCCAATGGTCAGACCTCCCGCCTTACGTACCTGGAAGCTCCTCGCTCGCCATCTTCTAGGTCACTCTGTAAAGAAAGCGGAAACATGGCGGTCACAGATGGCAGACACTGCCCCTCCCCCTGCGGACTCCATTATGGCCGCCTTCACCCCTCACACCCGAGGTCACCTGACTATGAAAGTCTATTCATCCCGGAAAGCTGAGGGGAGCGCAATGGCAGCCACACTGAGATAAGGGGCGCCCCCTGGCTGTGACTGGCTGCACTACTTAAAGGGGAGTTCCATCAGGACATAAACCATGGAGTCTTCCTGTTCTTGCATCACATGACTACAGGGCTACACTGACGCCACCCCCTGCCGAGCCTGTACCGGGCACACCGGGCACCTCTCCCGCCACTCACAGGCCGCCGCCGGCATCTGTCCAGCACTGACCAATCACAAGCCGCGCCTAATATACACGTCATCAGAGGCGCCTCTGCGGATTGGTCGGACTGACAGAGCCGCTCCGCTCTCTGATTGGTGCCTGTGATTTCAACTCTCCTCCCACCGGTGGGAGGGGCTCGCCGTATTGAGCCGTGATTGGCTGTCGGCTCGGCGCCGCGCTGCGTGTTTCCGGAAGACGTGGCCGTTGCATCCAGCCGGTTTCTCTCCGTTTCCCGGACCCCGAGAGCTGCAGTCACCGCCCGGAGGCGCCATCATGATCTCCCTCACCGACACCCAGAGTAAGGGGACAGCGGCAGCAGCGGTGACTACAACTCCCAGCCTGCAGTGGTGGCCGCAGCGGGCAGAGCCTGCTGGGAGTTGTAGTCCCGTCTCTGACTAGTAGCCTCGCCCCAGGAGCTGACAATCACTGTATGTAACCCTGCTCTCATCCCATTGGCTGGGAGGCGCCCCGCGGTGAGAGGATAGGGGTGGAGGGGCCACACAGAGGGAGGAGCGGGGGCCACAAAGAGTGAGGAGCGGGGGCCACACAGAGGGAGGAGCGGGGGCCGCACAGAGGGAGGAGCGGGGGCCGCACAGAGGGAGGAGCGGGGGCCGCACAGAGGGAGGAGCGGGGGCCGCACAGAGGGAGGAGCGGGGGCCGCACAGAGGGAGGAGCGGGGGCCGCACAGAGGGAGGAGCGGGGGCCGCACAGAGGGAGGAGCGGGGGCCGCACAGAGGGAGGAGCGGGGGCCCCACAGAGGGAGGAGCGGGGGCCGCACAGAGGGAGGAGCGGGGGCCGCACAGAGGGAGGAGCGGGGGCCCCACAGAGGGACGACCGGGGGCCGCACGGAGGAAACTACCAGGGGCCGCACGGAGGAAACTACCAGGGGCCACATGGAGGGACAACCGGGGGCCACGTGGAGGGACGACCAGGGGCCGCACGGAGGAAACTACCAGGGGCCACACAGAGGGGTGACCGGGGGCCCCACACAATCCGTACAGTAGTCATGTGACCTGCAGTCTGTTGACGGCGTCTGAGGTGTGAGAATATAGTGACAGCGACAGATGTGCGAGAAAAGTGACAACCCTGACACCTGGAGCAGTGCGGGAGAGAAGTGTCAGGTAGTCACAGTATACAGGACCTCCCCGGCATAGACGTGTCACACTATACAGGACCTCCCCGGCATAGACGTGTCACACTATACAGGACCTCCCCGGCATAGACGTGTCACACTATACAGGACCTCCCCGGCATAGACGTGTCACAGTATACAGGACCTCCCCGGCATAGACGTGTCACAGTATACAGGACCTCCCCGGCATAGACGTGTCACAGTATACAGGACCTCCCCGGCATAGACGTGTCACAGTATACAGGACCTCCCCGGCATAGACGTGTCACAGTATACAGGACCTCCCCGGCATAGACGTGTCACAGTATACAGGACCTCCCCTGCATAGACGTGTCACAGTATACAGGACCTCCCCGGCATAGACGTGTCACAGTATACAGGACCGTTTGGAGCGCTGTGTATGTTGGGATTTGTTACAGTGTGTCAGTACTGTTAACATGGATTAGCGGCGCCCCTTACACTGTCTCTTCTTCCTGCAGAGATCGGGATGGGCCTGACCGGCTTCGGCGTCTTCTTCCTCTTCTTCGGGATGCTGCTGTTCTTCGACAAGGCGCTGCTCGCCATAGGGAATGTGAGTGTGGGGGGGATGGGGCTATTTGGGGGGGGGGGCAGCACAGCAGGGGGTGTGGGTGGGTGCACAGCAGGGGCCGTGTGTGTGTGTGTGGGGGGGCTGCATAGCAGGGGCCGTGTGTGTGGGGGGGCTGCACAGCAGGGGCTGCGTGGGGGGGGGCTGCACAGCAGGGGGCGGGGGGGGCTGCATAGCAGGGGCCGTGTGTGTGTGTGGGGGGGGGGGCTGCATAGCAGGGGCCGTGTGTGTGGGGGGGCTGCACAGCAGGGGCTGCGTGGGGGGGGGGGGCTGCACAGCGGGGGGGGGGGGCTGCACAGCAGGGGCCGTGGGGGGGGGGGGGGGGGCTGCACAGCAGGGGCCGTGTGGGGGGGGGGCTGCACAGCAGGGGCCCCTCCCTCACCTGACCTCTTCTTGCAGGTTCTCTTCGTGGCGGGCTTGGCCTTCGTCATCGGCCTGGAGAGGACCTTCCGCTTCTTCTTCCAGAAACACAAGGTGAAGGCCACGGCGTTCTTCCTGGGGGGGGTCTTTGTGGTGCTGATCGGGTGGCCGCTGATCGGGATGGTCCTGGAGATCTATGGCTTCTTCCTGCTGTTCAGGTAAGGCTGGTGCAGGGCCCCGGGGTGCGGCGGAGGAGGGGCCCGGTGCTCAGCGCTCTGCTCTGTCTTACAGGGGCTTCTTCCCGGTGGTGATCGGCTTCATTCGGAGAGTCCCCGTCCTGGGATCCATCCTGAATCTACCCGGGATCAGCTCGGTGAGCTCTCACTCCTGTCACCCCTGTCCTAGTGGCTGATAACAGGGAGCAGTAGAGGAGTAGCCTGTGTGTAGTGACTGGTGTAGCCGGGGGGGGGGGCGCTCTGGAGCAGAGATGGGATTGCTGTGTCCTGTGTGTACAGTGACCAGGCGGAGGAGTGTCAGTGACCAGCAGGTGGCGCCTCTTCTCCCCTCCATTGTATCACACGATTGTCAGCTCTTGGCCCCACACACAGGTCCCTGTCAGGACACAGCAGCTATAATGGGGGGAGGGCAGTATTAGGGCCCCTCCCCCCAGTCACCACCTGATGAATTTACAAGAACCTTTCTGTTTTTCTCCCCCCCTCCCCCGTTGGTAAAGCCCACATAGACGGGTCCGGAGCGCCGCGCGGTGCGGGTAATGTCCTTGTCTTCTTCTTCTATCATTGCTGCTGCATGGGAGCTGTGTACGTGTCATCACTGTCACTGGCTGAGGCTACAGCGGCCGTCACTGACCGCCCGCAGCTGTCGCCCCAGCCCCGCCATGTTTCCGGGGCTGCTAGATTAGAAGCGTTTCTATGATGACATTGTCAGATGTTCTGCCTGGCGGTTTCCGTCACCTGACCTTTGTCTTCTCGTTTCAGCTTGTCGATAAAGCCGGAGAGAGTAACAACATGGTGTAAGCGGCGGCCGCGTGGAGGGCGGAGTCACCCGGGACACGACATAGCCTGTTACGCTCACTGGGAGCCATTTCTGAACTCTTTACTCATTGCGTCCGGTGGGCGGAGCCACCACTGTCATCCAATTGTTCATGGACAAAACTTTATTTACAAGACGCTGTTTGGTTGTTTTTTTTTTTTGTTTTTTTTTCATCCTGTCGGAGGCGGCAGAGTGGGCGGTGACCGCGCCAGGGGCCGTGCCCTGCACCCAGGACGGATTTTATTTATAGAAGAGGCGGAGCTAATCCGCGACACTCCTGTTACCGCTGCTGCCCGCGACTTGCACGGACGCCGCGCCGGATTCGCTCATTTTTAAGAAGTGAAAAGATTTATAAAAAAAATAAAATCAGAAAATCAGGTTATTATGTGCGAATAAACCGTTTTTGTAAATAGGATGCTGATCCCGAGCGCTGGTGGTGACTCTTCTGTGGGGGCGGAGCGCGGGTCTGTACTGAGCGCAACGGGCCCGGAGCCCAGGACATGACTACACTACGTGTCTGCTCCAGTCACCGCTGAAGCTGCAAGAAGAGTAAAGATGAGGCAATGGAGACGGCAGCTCTGGATGTAACTGGAGGATAAGAGAGGAATCTCCTGTAATACCGCCCTCCACCTGCAGGGGGCACTGATAGGACAGAAATAATGGCTACATATGTGGTGTGTACCGGAGGGTACGTGGAGGAGAGCGATTCCCTTCCGTCCCAACAGCAGTACAATAGTGTGTGTGTGTGGGGGGGGGGGGGGGTCACTGCCCAGTTGTGCTGGTGGGACGGACAGGACTGTCTACTGATCAAATAAATGGTTAAACATGAGCCCCTCCCCCATATAAGGAAGGCCGTCGCAGCCCCCTGTCCCGTGTGGGGTGAGGTTCTCCCTCCTCTTGTGACTGTTTTTCTGCTTTTGGTTCCTGCAGGACTCCAAGGGTTAAATCTCCTTGTCCGTTTCCTGATATTCGGCTGCAGCTTGTAGTGAGCGCGCCGTCCGGTCAGTTTGGTTTCTGCGCTGACCCTTGCGCCTCTGTGAGCTTCGCTTGTCTCATTGCTCGCCATCTCCTGCTCCTCTGTGTGCGGACGCCGGAGTCCTGTGCACTGCTTACGTGATGACATCATCGCTAGTCCCGCAGCTCTTCTCTCCCCTTCCCCATACTGATGGGAGGAGTTGACCTGGCCAGGACTCCGCCCTCTTGTACATCAGATGTGTGCGGTGCAGCCTTTATCTTCCTCCATGTTTTCGCTATACGTCTGCTGCTTCCTCTGTTATTTGGCGGCGTGCGCACTGCGCATGTACAGGGTCATTTCATCAGACATTCCCTGTCGTCCCACCAGCGGCACAATGGGGGGTGGGGGGGTATTTCGGGCCCCTGTGTGCTGGTAGCACAGGCGGAATTTTAATTAGCCAAGTATTAATTTCACATGGCTCGTCCCTTTAAGAGGGCACAGATACCCCCCCCCCCCTCCCCCTGTGTGGTTTTCTGTCCTGTGTAAGGATCGGACAGGTGGAGAGGACTCTGTGTCCTCCTAATGGGGATGATGAAGTTGTGGGTTGCAGGTTCTCACCTGTTCACATCGTCTTCGGTGAAGCGCCCTGGCCTGCTGGGCTTCTGTATCAGTCCTGCAGGGAGGAGAGGGTTAAGTCTAAAGGCTCCTTTATTTCTTCGTATATCCCTGGCCCCCTCCCACAATGTTTGCCTCCTGTGTCCCCGGCCGTCCCGTCTTGTTGGGGAGCCGCGCGCGGTCCGCACCGGTGTGTACGCGCGGCTCCAGGAAGGGGAACTTCCGTTTTCGTGGAACCTTCTCTGTCTAGGAGGTTCCCGGCTGGACGCTCATAGAGGTGACACCGGCACTTCCGGTTTCGGCATCCGCCGCTCCGGGGCCACGCAGACAACGGTGCAGTGCGGCTATAGAGGCAAGGTATGTGCCAAGGGTCTGTTGGCTAGGGAGGGAGCAACTCATAAGGCCTGAGAGTGCTCTCAGGAGGGCAAGGAACGGAGCTCACATATTTTTTTTGGTTAAGCCACGCCCCTTTCCGGATACAGGGCTGTAAACAGGGGCATGGCTGCTTCCCTCATTGCCTGCTAGTTTAATCCGCTAGCCGGTTCCGTGTTGTGGCTCGTGTTATTGCTTCATCTACACTTGTTCTAGTGCAAACTCGACTGAAGTTTGGTAAGTTGTCTGACTGAAGCTGGGTGAGTCTCCTTAGATGGTTCCTTAAATGTACTCCTTTATGTTCCGTATCCTATGCTTAGGTATCGCTGAAAGCTAGTTCTTTGTCATGTCTTCGTCTTCCACCCCTCCCGGGGATCAAGTGAGACGGAAGAAGTCTTCAAACAGGAGACATCTGGCTGCACTGAATGTGACGTTCTACTACCTGATAGTAGGTGCAGTCTTTTTCGTCTGCTAATTCTCCCAATGGTGGGAGTATCCTGAATGTCATCCTTTGCCTCTAGGCTATGACTGGTCACGCTGCCAGCAATGCAGGGGACCTCTGCGGAGGAACCCGTTACCAGTGATATGGTAGCATGGGTCAAGGAGTACATGGTGAGTACGTTAGCCACTAAAAGGGGTAGGGTCCCCTCTGGCTTCTAAGTATCCTTGTTTTTTTCAGGATGATTCCTTAAAGGATATCCGTACATCACTGGCTCAGCTCACCAAGAAACAGTGCATGAGAGGCGTTCTGTTTCGCTGCCCTGCCTGGAGCGCCTCCAGGTGGAGGATGAGTCCATATCATCGGACGACCAGTCCTCCTGTTCCAGCAGACCCATTTTTCATCGTGAGAAGACTAACAAGCTGCTGAAGGCCATCTGGTCGTGGGACCAGGTTGGCGAGGGGGAAGCCTCTGCGTCCACCTCTGAAAAGTGGAGGGTTTTTCAAGTGGACGCCACCATGGCCAGCCTAATGGAACAAGAATGGAAGCAGCCGGAGAAAGCTTATGTCACCACCAGGGCGGTATATCCAGTTGATTCCTCCCAGCTGGATCGCTGGGGTCCTCCGCCCAAAGTGGATTTGGCTATCTCAAAACTTTCCCATTGCACTGTTGTGCCCATCGATGACGGGTCAAACCTCCAAGATTTGCTCGATAGAAGAGTGGATTCTACACTGAAGAAGGTGGGCTGATGTCGCCTCCAAATTTTCTTTATGCTCCCTCCCCTTTCAACCAGGGAAGGTTTTCGGCCAGGGGCTGGACGACCTGATGGAGGGGCTGACTGATGGTAAAGGCGTATTCGTCTGCTTCAGCCCAGGCGGCTGTGGGCATCGCCTCCATGGAAGTAGCTGATAAGCTTCAAGCCCGGTTGGACCGTCTGGAGCGGGACATCGACTCCGGGGTCAACAGGGACGACATCCTGGCGTCCATAGAGGAGATCCATCTTGCTACGGATTTCCTGAGAGAATCAGCAAGACAGCAGGTGAAGCTGGCTTCCAAGGCCATGGCCCTGAATACCGCTCAAACCTTGGGATACCGCCCAAGGAAGACCCTAAGAAGAAGGGGTTTGGAGGAGACGCCGTTTTCTGTGACCAGCTCTCCCGTAGGAGGGCGCCTTTCCAAATTTTCTGTGGCGTGGCATCATCACATTCTGGATCCATGGGTCCTTCAAGTTGTTCAGCGGGGGTACGCAATAGAGTTCTCCCACCCTCGTGTGGATCGGTTCATCACTACGTGGGTTTTACCAGCTCTACAACAGGACTGCCTGGAGGCTTCCGTGACAGAATATTTTGCAAAGGGGGCCCTGGAGAGGGTCCCTCCTTCAGAAGTGGGACAAGGAGTTTATTCACCCGGGTTCCAAAGACCACAGGAGGGTGGCGGATGATCATAGATCTTCGGTTCTTCACACTCTTCATAAAGGGAAAGCCATTCAGGATGGAGTCCATAGACTCAGTAACCAACTTTCTATTGTGCGACGAGGTCATGGTTACCCTGGACCTGAAGGATGCCTACTTACATATTCCCATCTTCCTGCCACACAGGAAGTATCTACGCATAGCCGTTCTTATGACCGGTCACAGAGAGCATCTTCAATTCCCTACTCTGCCATTCGGCATATCGTCAGCCCCGTTCGTGTTCACCAAGATGGTCGCACCAGTTACCGCCACCCTCAGACTGCAAGGCCTCTTCGTGGTTCCCTACCTCGACGACTGCCTTTTAAAAGCTCAGTCTACTTCAATTCTCCATCACCACCTCCGGACAGCCATCTCCTTCCTCCAGGAGTTGGGTTGGCTGATCAATTGGGAGAAGTCAGAAATAGTGCCATCCACCCGGAAGAAATTCCTAGAGTTTATTCTGGATTCCCAGAGCATGCAGATTTTCCTATCCCGTCCAAGGTGAGCGGAAATAGAAGCTTCGGTGCAGGGCCTTCTCAGGACTCGGTGGGTCACCATCCGCACCGCCATGCGGGTCCTAGGCCTAATGTTGTCTTCAGCCAAGACGGTCCCTTGGGCTTGATGACATTTGCGTCCCCTTCAGATGGAAGTGTTGAGAGCCTGGAACGGATCTCCACAGGGACTGCACAGGAAGATCTGCCTTTCTCCCGTTACCCGTCTTTCCCTCAGATGGTGGAGACACCTGAAAGACGGAAGGTCCTCGGTCCAACCTCGTTGGACCCTGTTGACAACAGATGCATCCCATACGGGATGGGGAGCCCACCTAGACGGCGGCACCATCCTCGGTCTGTGGAGGAATCCGGAGGTAGGAACCTCCAACCTAAAGGAGCTAAAAGCAGTTTTTCTGGCACTGAAGTACTTCGCCCCTTTTCTCAAAAGGAGGTCAGTCAAGGTCTGGTCAGACAACATGACGACGGTAATATACTTGAACAAGCAAGGCGGCACCAGGGTTCCAGCCCTACTGAGAGAGGCGAACTTGATCTTCACGTGGGCAGAGAAGAATCTGTCCCACCTATCCGCTGTTCACATCAAGGGCTCCCTGAACATAGTAGCGGATCAGTTGAGTCGGGGTATCCCTGTATCAGGAGAATGGTCTCTCAATCAAGACATATTCCAACAGATTGTCCAAGCATGGGGCCTTCCAGACGTCGACCTCATGGCAACCCGACTCAACGCCAAGGTGGAAACCTTCTGCTCTCTGTACCAGGAGGACAATGCCTTGGCAGTGGATGCCCTGTCCATCCCATGGAGGTTCAGGCTGGTATACATCTTCCCTCCAGTTTCCATCATACCCAAGGTATTGATGAAAATCAGACAAGTCTCGGGAATTGCCACAATCCCGTTCTGGCCGAAAAGGACTTGGTTTGCCCAGCTCATGTGGATGAGTCAAGGCAGGTATTGGAGGCTTCCCCCCCTCCCAGATCTGGTGACACAAGGAGAGCTGAGACACCACGATCTGAGGAGATTCAATCTGACAGCCTGGAGGTTGACCAGTCCCTATTAAGGAATAGAGGACTGTCTCAAGGCGTCCTAAGGACTTTAGCCAGCGCCAACTCTACCAATAAGAATTACCGTAGGGTCGGTAATATTTTCCAGGCCTGGTGCACGGATCACGAAGTGGACTCCTCCGATCCCCTGTGAGGGCGATCCTGGATTTCCTTCAGGACGACCTAGACAGAGGGCTTGCAGCTTCTACCCTGAAGGTACATGTGGTCGCTCTGTCCGCCTATCTGGGGAGGCGGTTGTCTCAAGATCCTTTAGTGAGCACCTTTATCAAAGGGGCAACTAGGCTGAGACCAGCAGTATCTGCTCCTGTCCACCAATGGGACCTCATCATGGTCCTAACGGCACTTTGTGTTGCTCTATTCGAACCCCTGGAGGAGGTGGATCTAAAGTGGCTGACCTATAAGGTGTCTTTTCTCCTCGCTATCACCTCGGCAAAAAGAGTAGGGGAGCTTCAAGCACTCTCATCGGAAACTCCTTACATTGCCTTCTTTGAAGACCGTGTTCAGTTGAGATTTCTGCCAGGGTTCAGGCCTAAGGTTTCTTCTAGGGCAAATGTGTGTCAGCTCATTTGCCTGCCAACCTTTTTTTTCCAGTACCCACTTCCCCTGAAGAGGAGAAGTGGCATACCCTAGATTTAGTCCGGAACCTGCAGATTCATCTTCAGCGCATGCGCGCTTTCAGGAGATCTGAGAATTTGTTAATAAATTATGTAGGTGGCCATAAAGGCCACAAGGCTTCTAAAGCAACCATCTCCCGCTGGGTGAAGGAAGCAATCAAGTTGGCTTTTGTAAATCAGAACTTACCTCCGCCCACTGTCCTAAGGGCCCACTCAACACGGGCAGTATCGACCTCTTGGGCGGAAGTCAAGGCTCTTGCCTTGGATCAGATTTGTGCAGCAGCATCCTGGTCTTCAGAATCGACTTTTGTAAAGCACTGCCGACTTGATCAGTACGTCTCAGAAGCTACTGCCTTCGGGCGCACTGTATTACATTCTGCTTGTGTTTAATGTCCCACCCACATGGGGATTACTCGGTATTTCCCCACATTGTGCCGCTGGGACGGACGACAGGGAACGAGGGATTATGTAGATAATCTTGTTTCCCTTAGTCCTAACAGCGGCACAAGGATTCCCCCCCCCCCCCCCCATGGTTGTTTATTTGAAATGTATGTATTATTACTTTGATATTGACACGCGGGGGGAGGTATCTGTGCCCTCTTAAAGGGACGAGCCATGTGAAATTAATACTTGGCTAATTGAAATTCCGCCTGTCCTACCAGCACACAGGGGCACGAAATACCCCACATTGTGCCGCTGTTAGGACTAAGGGAAACAAGATTATCTACATAATCCCTCGTTGTCTTGCGCTTTTCTTATATTCTCTCTCTGTCTTGTTCTGCGTCTGGCGGTGATGAGTCCTTCGGGGTTAGGTCATGTGACGTATCACCAGTGAGGAACCAACGATGACAGATGAGGTTTGGGACACCAGGAAGGACTTGACCTAACCCATTTGTCCGAGCCACAGCAAGGCCTCCGCTTCTATCGTACAATCTGACGAGGATTCAGGATCAGACAGGAAAATCGTTCTTCATCTGAGGATTCTGACACAGTGAAAACACTTTTTCCTCTGGAGAAAATTCAGAGATGATTTAAGTCCATCGTGTCTGGCGAAAATGCTGTTGTCCTCGGGGAACCCTCTAGTTCCACCTCTAGGGGGTGTCGGGCCTTCAAAGTTGATGACATGCTTAAAGGAGCTATGTCCATTGAATGGCCACCCCCAGAGAAGTCTGGCCTGTTATCCGAGAGGTTCAAGACACTTCCCGATGTCTAAGACCAGTTGGGACTTGGGGTCCTCTTCCTAAGGTGGCCATGGCGAACACTTGTACCCTCTAAGGATGGGTCTGACCTATAGGATTCCATGGATCGCTGGCAGAGTGTTCCTTAAGGAAAACGTATTCGGCTTCCTCTGAACAGTGCTCGTTGGATATGGATACTAAGTGGTCGGCAGAAAGCTCCGACCTCTCCATTAAAAAGAGATCCCCGAAGGAATTACTGCCCTTGGTAATCTCAATGAAGCCTCTCCACCAGGTGAAGTGGCTGCCCGGCGCCCCCTATGGTACGGCAGGAGATCGGTAACTTATGGGCAGACTAGCGGACAAAAGAAAGTCCCTTCATGGACGGCATACGTCGGCACAGAGGAGAGTTGTCTCCAAGAGATGACACATGGACGTTCCAGGTTACAAAGAGCGAGCCCCAACCGTCCCGTGACAACTGGAAAGTCCTCCAGCAGATGTCTATTACCTTCTCCCTCCTCCAAGACATGAAATTCCCGTGGAGAATGCTTTGCCTTATTTCTAGATTTCTAAGGTTAAACCTTTCTATTTCTAACAGATTTCTGGATCTCGGAGATGGTTCCGGTTACGGCTGGGACTTTCTTTAGGACAGATTTATACGGGTCACTCACTTCCCTGCTGTCTCAGAAGGCTCCGGAATCCTCAATACTGGAGGAGATCACAGCTTAGAGGAGATCCCTCTGCAACATCCAGGGTCTGGGATTTATTCTCCAGTCTTCCAGGTTCCGAATCCCACAGGAGATGAAAAGAAAGGAAGATAACAGACCTGTGATACCCCGAGAGCGCCATCACAAAAGGAAAATTCTGCATGGAGATATCATGGCCGCTCTGGACCTCCATGTCTCTGTAGTTCCTGCTCTCAGGAAATATCTAAGCAGTGGTCATAGAGAGTTGGCGAGGACACCTCCAATTTACCGCACCTCCATGTTGGGATAACGTCAGCACCCAACGTATTCACCAATGTGGGATCCACCCACTCTGAGAGTCCAGGGGATCACGACTGTTCCTTATCTGGATGACCGGCTATATTGGGCCTACTGCACCGCAGTACGATTTCTCCAACAGTTGGGTTGGATTATATATTGGTAAAAGTCTCAAATCTCTGCAGCAACCCCGAAGACGTTTCTAGGCCTAATGAGAGAAATAATCAAGGCGACAAAAGTCCTCCTGGTTCCTTGGCCAATCGCCATCAGGACAGGCAGGAAAGATTTGGGACTGATGTCACTGGCTGCAGGCGGTGCCTTGGGCAATATGACGTCTTTGTCCCCTGCAGAGAGAAGTTCTGTCGGCCTAGAAGCATCAGCGGTCTGCACAGAAGTCTTGTCCTGTCTCGGGAAGCTGATTGTCCGTCAAGTGGTGGATTCTGATGAGACGGAAAGTCCACGTTGCAGCTTCGCCGGACTCTGTTGACCACAGCTGCCTCACTCACAGGTTGGGAATCCCACCTAAGCAACATTCCAACCTAAGGGTCTTAGAATTTCCTCGAGAAAATGTCGCCAATTGGAGAGACCTCCGAGCGGTGCGTTTGACACGACTTCACTTTGCTGTTCAGTTAAGAGACAAGACAATCCGAGTGAGATCAGACAATATGACAATCGTCCTTTACTTGAACGAACAGGGAGGAACTCGCTCACAACCCCTTCTAAGCAAAGTGGGGAAGATCTGGAGTTGGGTAGAGAAGAACCTGCACCCATCCATCTGCCGTACATATCCGAGAGTCGCTGAAGATGGTGGTGGAGCAGATCAGTCGTGACTTCACTGTCCAGGGGAATGGTCTCTCCATCCAGAGGTCCTTCAAGCAATCGCCCTGAAATGGGGAATCCAGAGCTAGACCTGATGGCAACCCAACTCCATGCCAAGGTAGAGAAGTTCTGCTCTCTATACAAGGAGGACAATTCCTTATCTTTGGATGCCCTGTCCATCCCTTAGAGGCTCAAGCAGACATACGTATTCCCTACAGCCTCCATGATACAGAGGGCATTGATGATGATCGGACAGGACCAAGTCTCTGTAATCACCGTCATTCTACTCTGGCCCAGCAGAGCTTGGTTTTCTCTTCTCATAAAGATGACTCCTGGGGTATATTTGAGGCTTCCCCCGATTCAGAACCTGTGTCCCAGAGGCCCGGGCTCTGCCAGAATCTGAAATCCTACAATCTGACAGCCTCGAGGTTGACCAGTCCTTATTACAATCTAATGGACTCTCGGGAACCATCGTAAGTGCTCTCTCACTAGAGTAGAGTCTACGAGTGAGAACTGAGCCCGGAGTGGGAACATCTCCAGGACATCATGCCAAGGAAAGCTCTGATCCTGCCAGAGATTCTGGAATTCCTTCAGGACGGCTTGGGCAAACGCCTTAGTCCTTCCACTTTGAAGGGTCAGGTTGCAGCCTTGTCTGTCGGCTTAGGTCAGCGGTTTTCTATAACCCCGCTGGTTACAAGGTTCATCCAGGATCAGACCGCTCCTTACCACTCAGTTCCCCAATGGGATTTGTCTACAGTTTTGAAGTGGTCACGGAATTCCCACACGGAGAGGATGATGGTAAATTTCTTACATTAAAAGCAATGTTTCTATTGGCCGTAAGATCAGATAAGAGAGTCTGAGAAGGTCAGGCTTTATCTTTCATGTAACCTCACATATCCTTCCTTCTTCAAAGGGTTTCTTCTAGTCAGATCCCCAGTAATGTGCTGCTGGTGGGACGGAAGGGAAGTGTAGAGTATGGTGGATATCGGTTCTCCCTTAGTCCCAATAGCAGCACAAGGCCCCAACTCTGTTATGTATTTGTTTATATAACTACGCGTTGGGAGTTTAGTACTTCTTTATATTGAGAAGGGGGAGGGGTTAATGTTTAACCATTTAATGGCTTATTAAAAATTCCATTCTCTCCTACAAGCAAAAAAGGGAAAAAATACCCCAATACTAATACTCCAATACCAATGTGCTGCTGATGGGACAAAGAGATAAAATATTACCATTATAATCTACACTACTGCTCCCTATGTACAAGAATATAACTACTATAATACTACCTCCTATGTACAAGAATAACTACTATAATACTACTCCTATGTACAAGAATATAACTACTATAATACTACTCCTATGTACAAGAATATAACTACTATAATACTACTCCTATGTATAAGAATATAACTACTATAATACTACTCCTATGTACAAGAATATAACTACTATAATACTACTCCTATGTATAAGAATATAACTACTATAATACTACCTCCTATGTACAAGAATATAACTACTATAATACTGCTCCTATGTACAAGAATACAACTACTATAATACTACTCCTATGTACAAGAATATAACTACTATAATACTACTCCTAGGTACAAGAATATAACTACTATAATACTACTCCTATGTACAAGAATATACCTACTATAATACTACTCCTATGTACAAGAATATAACTACTATAATATTACTCCTATGTACAAGAATATAACTACTATAATACTGCTCCTATGTACAAGAATACAACTACTATAATACTACTCCTATGTACAAGAATATAACTACTATAATACTACTCCTAGGTACAAGAATATAACTACTATAATACTACTCCTATGTATAAGAATATAACTACTATAATACTACTCCTATGTACAAGAATATAACTACTATAATACTACTCCTATGTACAAGAATATAACTACTATAATACTACCCCTATGTACAAGAATATAACTACTATAATATTACTCCTATGTACAAGAATATAACTACTATAATACTGCTCCTATGTACAAGAATACAACTACTATAATACTGCTCCTATGTACAAGAATATAACTACTATAATACTACTCCTATGTACAAGAATATAACTACTATAATACTACTCCTATGTACAAGAATATAACTACTATAATACTACCTCCTATGTACAAGAATATAACTACTATAATACTACCTCCTATCTACAAGAGTATAACTACTATAATACTACTCCTATGTACAAGAATATAACTACTATAATACTACTCCTATGTACAAGAATATAACTACTATAATACTACTCCTATGTACAAGAATATAACTACTATAATACTACTCCTATGTACAAGAATATAACTACTATAATACTACCTCCTATGTACAAGAATATAACTACTATAATACTACCTCCTATGTACAAGAATATAACTACTATAATACTACTCCTATCTACAAGAATATAACTACTATAATACTACTCCTATGTACAAGAATATAACTACAATAATACTACTCCTATGTACAAGAATATAACTACTATAATACTACTCCTATGTACAGGAATATAACTACTATAATACTACTCCTATGTACAGGAATATAACTACTATAATACTACTCCTATGTACAAGAATATAACTACTATAATACTACTCCTATGTACAAGAATATAACTACTATAATACTACTCCTATGTACAAGAATATAACTACTATAATACTACCTCCTATGTACAAGAATATAACTACTATAATACTACACCTATGTACAAGAATATAACTACTATAATACTACTCCTATGTACAGGAATATAACTACTATAATACTACTCCTATGTACAAGAATATAACTACTATAATACTACTCCTATGTACAAGGATATAACTACTATAATACTACCTCCTATGTACAAGAATATAACTACTATAATACTGCTCCTATGTACAAGAAAATAACTACTATAATACTGCTCCTATGTACAAGAATATAACTACTATAATACTACCGCCTATGTACAAGAATATAACTACTATAATACTACTCCTATATACAAGAATATAACTACTATAATACTGCTCCTATGTACAAGAATATAACTACTATAATACTACTCCTATGTACAAGAATATAACTACTATAATACTACCTCCTATCTACAAGAGTATAACTACTATAATACTACTCCTATGTACAAGAATATAACTACTATAATACTACTCCTATGTACAAGAATATAACTACTATAATACTACTCCTATGTACAAGAATATAACTACTATAATACTACTCCTATGTACAAGAATATAACTACTATAATACTACCTCCTATGTACAAGAATATAACTACTATAATACTACTCCTATCTACAAGAATATAACTACTATAATACTACTCCTATGTACAAGAATATAACTACAATAATACTACTCCTATGTACAAGAATATAACTACTATAATACTACTCCTATGTACAGGAATATAACTACTATAATACTACTCCTATGTACAGGAATATAACTACTATAATACTACTCCTATGTACAAGAATATAACTACTATAATACTACTCCTATGTACAAGAATATAACTACTATAATACTACTCCTATGTACAAGAATATAACTACTATAATACTACCTCCTATGTACAAGAATATAACTACTATAATACTACACCTATGTACAAGAATATAACTACTATAATACTACTCCTATGTACAGGAATATAACTACTATAATACTACTCCTATGTACAAGAATATAACTACTATAATACTACTCCTATGTACAAGGATATAACTACTATAATACTACCTCCTATGTACAAGAATATAACTACTATAATACTGCTCCTATGTACAAGAAAATAACTACTATAATACTGCTCCTATGTACAAGAATATAACTACTATAATACTACCGCCTATGTACAAGAATATAACTACTATAATACTACTCCTATATACAAGAATATAACTACTATAATACTGCTCCTATGTACAAGAATATAACTACTATAATACTACTCCTATGTACAAGAATATAACTACTATAATACTACCGCCTATGTACAAGAATATAACTACTATAATACTGCTCCCTATGTACAAGAATATAACTACTATAATACTGCTCCTATGTACAAGAATATAACTACTATAATACTGCTCCTATGTACAAGAATATAACTACTATAATACTACTCTTATGTACAAGAATATAACTACTATAATACTACCTCCTATGTACAAGAATATAACTACTATAATACTACTCCTATGTACAAGAATATAACTACTATAATACTGCTCCTATGTACAAGAATATAACTACTATAATACTGCTCCTATGTACAAGAATATAACTACTATAATACTACCTCCTATGTACAAGAATATAACTACTATAATACTGCTCCTATGTACAAGAATATAACTACTATAATACTACCTCCTATGTACAAGAATATAACTACTATAATACTGCTCCTATGTACAAGAATATAACTACTATAATACTACTCCTATGTACAGGAATATAACTACTATAATACTGCTCCTATGTACAAGAATATAACTACTATAATACTACTCCTATGTATAAGAATATAACTACTATAATACTACTCCTATGTACAAGAATATAACTACTATAATACTACTCCTATGTACAAGAATATAACTACTATAATACTACTCCTATGTACAAGGATATAACTACTATAATACTGCTCCTATGTACAAGAATACAACTACTATAATACTGCTCCTATGTACAAGAATATAACTACTATAATACTGCTCCTATGTACAAGAATATAACTACTATAATACTACTCCTATGTACAAGAATATAACTACTATAATACTACTCCTATGTACAAGAATATAACTACTATAATACTACTCCTATATACAAGAATATAACTACTATAATACTACTCCTATGTACAAGGATATAACTACTATAATACTGCTCCTATGTACAAGAATATAACTACTATAATACTACTCCTATATACAAGAATATAACTACTATAATACTACTCCTATGTACAAGGATATAACTACTATAATACTGCTCCTATGTACAAGAATATAACTACTATAATACTACTCCTATGTACAAGAATATAACTACTATAATACTGCTCCTATGTACAAGAATATAACTACTATAATACTACTCCTATGTACAAGAATATAACTACTATAATACTACTCCTATGTACAAGAATATAACTACTATAATACTGCTCCTATGTACAAGGATATAACTACTATAATACTGCTCCTATGTACAAGAATATAACTACTATAATACTACCTCCTATGTACAAGAATATAACTACTATAATACTGCTCCTATGTACAAGAATATAACTACTATAATACTACTCCTATGTACAGGAATATAACTACTATAATACTACTACTATGTACATGAATATAACTACTATAATACTACTCCTATGTACAAGAATATAACTACTATAATACTACTCCTATATACAAGAATATAACTACTATAATACTGCTCCTATGTACAAGAATATAACTACTATAATACTGCTCCTATGTATAAGAATATAACTACTATAATACTACTCCTATGTACAAGAATATAACTACTATAATACTACTCCTATGTACAAGAATATAACTACTATAATACTACTCCTATGTACAGGAATATAACTACTATAATACTACTCCTATGTACAGGAATATAACTACTATAATACTGCTCCTATGTACAAGAATATAACTACTATAATACTGCTCCTATGTATAAGAATATAACTACTATAATACTACCTCCTATGTACAAGAATATAACTACTATAATACTACCTCCTATGTACAAGAATATAACTACTATAATACTACTCCTATGTACAAGAATATAACTACTATAATACTACCTCCTATGTACAAGAATATAACTACTATAATACTACCTCCTATGTACAAGAATATAACTACTATAATACTACTATGTACAAGAATATAACTACTATAATACTACTCCTATGTACAAGAATATAACTACTATAATACTACTCCTATGTACAAGAATATAACTACTATAATACTACTCCTATGTACAAGAATATAACTACTATAATACTACTCCTATGTACAAGAATATATCTACTATAATACTACCTCCTATGTACAAAAATATAACTACTATAATACTACTCCTATGTACAAGAATATAACTACTATAATACTGCTCCTATATACAAGAATATAACTACTATAATACTACTCCTATGTACAAGAATATAACTACTATAATACTACCTCCTATGTACAAGAATATAACTACTATAATACTACTCCTATGTACAAGAATATAACTACTATAATACTACTCCTATGTACAAGAATATAACTACTATAATACTGCTCCTATATACAAGAATATAACTACTATAATACTACTCCTATGTACAAGAATATAACTACTATAATACTACTCCTATATACAAGAATATAACTACTATAATACTACTCCTATGCACAAGAATATAACTACTATAATACTACTCCTATGTACAAGAATATAACTACTATAATACTACTGCTATGTACAAGAATATAACTACTATAATACTACTCCTATGTACAAGAATATAACTACTATAATACTACTCCTATGTACAAGAATATAACTACTATAATACTACTGCTATGCACAAGAATATAACTACTATAATACTACTCCTATGTACAAGAATATAACTACTATAATACTACTCCTATGTACAAGAATATAACTACTATAATACTGCTCCTATGTACAAGAATATAACTACTATAATACTACTCCTATGTACAAGAATATAACTACTATAATACTACCTCCTATGTACAAGAATATAACTACTATAATACTGCTCCTATGTACAAGAATATAACTACTATAATACTACTCCTATGTACAGGAATATAACTACTATAATACTGCTCCTATGTACAAGAATATAACTACTATAATACTGCTCCTATGTGTATAGATATAACTACTATAATACTACTCCTATGTACAAGAATATAACTACTATAATACTACTCCTATGTACAAGAATATAACTACTATAATACTACTCCTATGTACAAGAATATAACTACTATAATACTACTCCTATATACAAGAATATAACTACTATAATACTACTCCTATGTACAAGAATATAACTACTATAATACTATTCCTATGTACAAGAATATAACTACTATAATACTACTCCTATGTACAAGAATATAACTACTATAATACTGCCTCCTATGTACAAGAATATAACTACTATAATACTACTCCTATGTACAAGAATATAACTACTATAATACTATTCCTATGTACAAGAATATAACTACTATAATACTACTCCTATGTACAAGAATATAACTACTATAATACTGCCTCCTATGTACAAGAATATAACTACTATAATACTACTCCTATATACAAGAATATAACTACTATAATACTACTCCTATGTACAAGAATATAACTACTATAATACTATTCCTATGTACAAGAATATAACTACTATAATACTACTCCTATGTACAAGAATATAACTACTATAATACTGCCTCCTATGTACAAGAATATAACTACTATAATACTGCTCCTATGTACAAGAATATAACTACTATAATACTACCTCCTATGTAGAAGAATATAACTACTATAATACTACTCCTATGTACAAGAATATAACTACTATAATACTACTCCTATGTACAAGAATATAACTACTATAATACTACCTCCTATGTACAAGAATATAACTACTATAATACTGCCTCCTATGTACAAGAATATAACTACTATAATACTACATCCTATGTACAAGAATATAACTACTATAATACTACTCCTATGTACAAGAATATAACTACTATAATACTACTCCTATGTACAAGAATATAACTACTATAATACTACCTCCTATATACAAGAATATAACTACTATAATACTACTCCTATATACAAGAATATAACTACTATAATACTACTCCTATGTACAAGAATATAACTACTATAATACTACTCCTATGTACAAGAATATAACTACTATAATACTACTCCTATATACAAGAATATAACTACTATAATACTACTCCTATGTACAAGAGTATAACTACTATAATACTACTCCTATGTACAAGAATATAACTACTATAATACTACTCCTATGTACAAGAATATAACTACTATAATACTACTCCTATGTACAAGAATATAACTACTATAATACTACTCCTATGTACAAGTACTGTATATAGTAGTATATAGTAGTACATTATATGGGGTGTGCGATTTATTTTAGTATATAGATCTGTTTCGAGCTCGGGGGTGACAGTCGATCTCTTCTATCTCCGCTCATTACCGCTGACATCTTGATATACCGCCACTGACCCTCATTACCGCCGTCACCTTTAGCTCGCAGCTTTGGATATTGATCCCTGTGGTCAGTTCTGACGATGAGTTTGATGTCTTCAGATTATGGAGCGTTTCCTCCTGTCCGGCCCTCCATCATCGCTGCGTTGCTCTGTGAGCCCCCCTGGAACGCCCCGACCCCGCGTCCCATCCATCACAGCACTGACATGATGTCTCCGGGGGCGGCGGGGGATCCACCTACAGAGCATTTATAACCCACCATGTAGTGGTGCGACCATGAGAGAGCGTCGTCCGCACTGACAGAGACATGAAGGTAAGAGTCCTCCGGAGCAGCGGCGCCCTGACCTTTACTCTGCGTGTGCGCTATGGTTTATGCTCGCTGCAGGGCGCTGACTTACTTTCTTATGTCTTCACTTTTTACTTGTTTTTCTTCCTAATTTCATTCAGAATCTGCAGGTGGAGAAGGTTTTATTGTCTCTCTCATCATCCTCATCCTCACCATCATCCTCATCATGTATGTGTCTGTCTGATCATGGGGGTACAAGGTAGCCATGTCTGTACAGATGGAGGAGACCTCAGTGCCCCCCCGTCAGGATCCTCCCGATCAGCGATCTGATAGACGGATTGATTAACCCCTTGTCTCCTGCCCAGGGTGTTCTGTCCTCTGTCTGGTCACACAACAGATCCAAAGTGCAGGACGGAAAACTGACAGCAGGGAGCGGTAGAGAATAACCCGGGGTCACCTGGGGTCAGGGATGATGGGAGTGATACATTGTGTGATATAGAGATTAGATTGTCAGCTCCTGGGGTCAGGGATGATGGCAGTGATACATTGTGTGTGATATAGAGATTAGATTGTCAGCTCCTGGGCTCAGGGATGATGGGGGTGATACATTGTGTGTGATATAGAGATTAGATTGTCAGCTCCTGGGGTCAGGGATGATGGGAGTGATACATTGTGTGATATAGAGATTAGATTGTCAGCTCCTGGGGTCAGGGATGATGGGAGTGATACATTGTGTGATATAGAGATTAGATTGTCAGCTCCTGGGGTCAGGGATGATGGGAGTGATACATTGTGTGTGATATAGAGATTAGATTGTCAGCTCCTGGGCTCAGGGATGATGGGGGTGATACATTGTGTGTGATATAGAGATTAGATTGTCAGCTCCTGGGGTCAGGGATGATGGGAGTGATACATTGTGTGTGATATAGAGATTAGAGTGTCAGCTCCTGGGGTCAGGGATGATGGGGGTGATACATTGTGTGTGATATAGAGATTAGAGTGTCAGCTCCTGAGGTCAGGGATGATGGCAGTGATACATTGTGTGTGATATAGAGATTAGATTGTCAGCTCCTGGGGTCAGGGATGATGGGAGTGATACATTGTGTGATATAGAGATTAGATTGTCAGCTCCTGGGCTCAGGGATGATGGGAGTGATACATTGTGTGATATAGAGATTAGATTGTCAGCTCCTGGGGTCAGGGATGATGGGAGTGATACATTGTGTGTGATATAGAGATTAGAGTGTCAGCTCCTGGGGTCAGGGATGATGGGAGTGATACATTGTGTGTGATATAGAGATTAGAGTGTCAGCTCCTGGGGTCAGGGATGATGGGAGTGATACATTGTGTGTGATATAGAGATTAGATTGTCAGCTCCTGGGTCAGGGATGATGGGGGTGATACATTGTGTGTGATATAGAGATTAGAGTGTCAGCTCCTGGGGTCAGGGATGATGGGAGTGATACATTGTGTGTGTGATATAGAGATTAGAGTGTCAGCTCCTGGGCTCAGGGATGATGGGAGTGATACATTGTGTGTGTGATATAGAGATTAGAGTGTCAGCTCCTGGGCTCAGGGATGATGGGGGTGATACATTGTGTGTGATATAGAGATTAGATTGTCAGCTCCTGGGGTCAGGGATGATGGCAGTGATACATTGTGTGTGATATAGAGATTAGATTGTCAGCTCCTGGGGTCAGGGATGATGGGAGTGATACATTGTGTGTGTGATATAGAGATTAGAGTGTCAGCTCCTGGGCTCAGGGATGATGGGGGTGATACATTGTGTGTGATATAGAGATTAGATTGTCAGCTCCTGGGGTCAGGGATGATGGGGGTGATACATTGTGTGTGATATAGAGATTAGATTGTCAGCTCCTGGGGTCAGGGATGATGGGGGTGATACATTGTGTGTGATATAGAGATTAGATTGTCAGCTCCTGGGGTCAGGGATGATGGGAGTGATACATTGTGTGATATAGAGATTAGAGTGTCAGCTCCTGGGGTCAGGGATGATGGGAGTGATACATTGTGTGTGATATAGAGATTAGAGTGTCAGCTCCTGGGGTCAGGGATGATGGGAGTGATACATTGTGTGTGATATAGAGATTAGATTGTCAGCTCCTGGGGTCAGGGATGATGGGAGTGATACATTGTGTAATATAGAGATTAGAGTGTCAGCTCCTGGGGTCAGGGATGATGGGGGTGATACATTGTGTGTGTGATATAGAGATTAGATTGTCAGCTCCTGGGGTCAGGGATGATGGGGGTGATACATTGTGTAATATAGAGATTAGAGTGTCAGCTCCTGGGGTCAGGGATGATGGGGGTGATACATTGTGTGTGTGATATAGAGATTAGATTGTCAGCTCCTGGGGTCAGGGATGATGGGAGTGATACATTGTGTGTGATATAGAGATTAGATTGTCAGCTCCTGGGGTCAGGGATGATGGGGGTGATACATTGTGTGTGATATAGAGATTAGATTGTCAGCTCCTGGGATCAGGGATGATGGGAGTGATACATTGTGTGTGATATAGAGATTAGATTGTCAGCTCCTGGGGTCAGGGATGATGGGAGTGATACATTGTGTGTGATATAGAGATTAGATTGTCAGCTCCTGGGGTCAGGGATGATGGGAGTGATACATTGTGTGTGATATAGAGATTAGATTGTCAGCTCCTGGGGTCAGGGATGATGGGAGTGATACATTGTGTGTGATATAGAGATTAGAGTGTCAGCTCCTGGGGTCAGGGATGATGGGAGTGATACATTGTGTGTGATATAGAGATTAGATTGTCAGCTCCTGGGGTCAGGGATGATGGGAGTGATACATTGTGTGATATAGAGATTAGATTGTCAGCTCCTGGGGTCAGGGATGATGGGAGTGATACATTGTGTGTGATATAGAGATTAGATTGTCAGCTCCTGGGGTCAGGGATGATGGGAGTGATACATTGTGTGTGATATAGAGATTAGATTGTCAGCTCCTGGGGTCAGGGATGATGGGAGGGATACATTGTGTGTGATATAGAGATTAGAGTGTCAGCTCCTGGGGTCAGGGATGATGGGAGTGATACATTGTGTGTGATATAGAGATTAGATTGTCAGCTCCTGGGGTCAGGGTTGATGGGAGTGATACATTGTGTGTGATATAGAGATTAGAGTGTCAGCTCCTGGGGTCAGGGATGATGGGAGTGATACATTGTGTGTGATATAGAGATTAGATTGTCAGCTCCTGGGGTCAGGGATGATGGGAGTGATACATTGTGTGATATAGAGATTAGATTGTCAGCTCCTGGGGTCAGGGATGATGGGAGTGATACATTGTGTGTGATATAGAGATTAGATTGTCAGCTCCTGGGCTCAGGGATGATGGGGGTGATACATTGTGTGTGATATAGAGATTAGATTGTCAGCTCCTGGGGTCAGGGATGATGGGAGTGATACATTGTGTGTGATATAGAGATTAGATTGTCAGCTCCTGGGGTCAGGGATGATGGCAGTGATACATTGTGTGTGATATAGAGATTAGATTGTCAGCTCCTGGGCTCAGGGATGATGGGGGTGATACATTGTGTGTGATATAGAGATTAGATTGTCAGCTCCTGGGGTCAGGGATGATGGGAGTGATACATTGTGTGATATAGAGATTAGATTGTCAGCTCCTGGGGTCAGGGATGATGGGAGTGATACATTGTGTGTGTGATATAGAGATTAGATTGTCAGCTCCTGGGGTCAGGGATGATGGGAGTGATACATTGTGTGTGTGATATAGAGATTAGATTGTCAGCTCCTGGGGTCAGGGATGATGGGAGTGATACATTGTGTGTGATATAGAGATTAGAGTGTCAGCTCCTGGGGTCAGGGATGATGGGGGTGATACATTGTGTGTGATATAGAGATTAGATTGTCAGCTCCTGGGGTCAGGGATGATGGGAGTGATACATTGTGTGATATAGAGATTAGATTGTCAGCTCCTGGGGTCAGGGATGATGGGAGTGATACATTGTGTGTGATATAGAGATTAGAGTGTCAGCTCCTGGGGTCAGGGATGATGGGGGTGATACATTGTGTGTGATATAGAGATTAGAGTGTCAGCTCCTGAGGTCAGGGATGATGGCAGTGATACATTGTGTGTGATATAGAGATTAGATTGTCAGCTCCTGGGCTCAGGGATGATGGGAGTGATACATTGTGTGTGATATAGAGATTAGATTGTCAGCTCCTGGGGTCAGGGATGATGGGAGTGATACATTGTGTGTGATATAGAGATTAGATTGTCAGCTCCTGGGGTCAGGGATGATGGGAGTGATACATTGTGTGTGATATAGAGATTAGATTGTCAGCTCCTGGGGTCAGGGATGATGGGAGTGATACATTGTGTGTGATATAGAGATTAGATTGTCAGCTCCTGGGGTCAGGGATGATGGGAGTGATACATTGTGTGATATAGAGATTAGATTGTCAGCTCCTGGGGTCAGGGATGATGGAAGTGATACATTGTGTGTGATATAGAGATTAGAGTGTCAGCTCCTGGGGTCAGGGATGATGGGAGTGATACATTGTGTGTGATATAGAGATTAGATTGTCAGCTCCTGGGTCAGGGATGATGGGGGTGATACATTGTGTGTGATATAGAGATTAGAGTGTCAGCTCCTGGGCTCAGGGATGATGGGAGTGATACATTGTGTGTGTGATATAGAGATTAGAGTGTCAGCTCCTGGGCTCAGGGATGATGGGAGTGATACATTGTGTGTGTGATATAGAGATTAGAGTGTCAGCTCCTGGGCTCAGGGATGATGGGGGTGATACATTGTGTGTGATATAGAGATTAGATTGTCAGCTCCTGGGGTCAGGGATGATGGCAGTGATACATTGTGTGTGATATAGAGATTAGATTGTCAGCTCCTGGGGTCAGGGATGATGGGAGTGATACATTGTGTGTGATATAGAGATTAGATTGTCAGCTCCTGGGGTCAGGGATGATGGGAGTGATACATTGTGTGTGATATAGAGATTAGAGTGTCAGCTCCTGGGCTCAGGGATGATGGGGGTGATACATTGTGTGATATAGAGATTAGAGTGTCAGCTCCTGGGGTCAGGGATGATGGGAGTGATACATTGTGTGTGATATAGAGATTAGATTGTCAGCTCCTGGGGTCAGGGATGATGGGGGTGATACATTGTGTGTGATATAGAGATTAGAGTGTCAGCTCCTGGGCTCAGGGATGATGGGGGTGATACATTGTGTGTGATATAGAGATTAGATTGTCAGCTCCTGGGGTCAGGGATGATGGCAGTGATACATTGTGTGTGATATAGAGATTAGATTGTCAGCTCCTGGGGTCAGGGATGATGGGAGTGATACATTGTGTGTGATATAGAGATTAGATTGTCAGCTCCTGGGGTCAGGGATGATGGCAGTGATACATTGTGTGTGATATAGAGATTAGATTGTCAGCTCCTGGGGTCAGGGATGATGGGGGTGATACATTGTGTGTGATATAGAGATTAGAGTGTCAGCTCCTGGGCTCAGGGATGATGGGGGTGATACATTGTGTGTGATATAGAGATTAGATTGTCAGCTCCTGGGGTCAGGGATGATGGGGGTGATACATTGTGTGTGATATAGAGATTAGAGTGTCAGCTCCTGGGCTCAGGGATGATGGGGGTGATACATTGTGTGTGATATAGAGATTAGATTGTCAGCTCCTGGGGTCAGGGATGATGGGAGTGATACATTGTGTGTGTGATATAGAGATTAGAGTGTCAGCTCCTGGGCTCAGGGATGATGGGGGTGATACATTGTGTGTGATATAGAGATTAGATTGTCAGCTCCTGGGGTCAGGGATGATGGGAGTGATACATTGTGTGTGATATAGAGATTAGATTGTCAGCTCCTGGGGTCAGGGATGATGGGGGTGATACATTGTGTGTGATATAGAGATTAGATTGTCAGCTCCTGGGGTCAGGGATGATGGGGGTGATACATTGTGTGTGATATAGAGATTAGAGTGTCAGCTCCTGGGCTCAGGGATGATGGGGGTGATACATTGTGTGTGATATAGAGATTAGATTGTCAGCTCCTGGGGTCAGGGATGATGGGAGTGATACATTGTGTGTGATATAGAGATTAGAGTGTCAGCTCCTGGGCTCAGGGATGATGGGGGTGATACATTGTGTGATATAGAGATTAGAGTGTCAGCTCCTGGGGTCAGGGATGATGGGAGTGATACATTGTGTGTGATATAGAGATTAGATTGTCAGCTCCTGGGGTCAGGGATGATGGGAGTGATACATTGTGTAATATAGAGATTAGAGTGTCAGCTCCTGGGGTCAGGGATGATGGGAGTGATACATTGTGTGTGATATAGAGATTAGAGTGTCAGCTCCTGGGGTCAGGGATGATGGGAGTGATACATTGTGTGTGATATAGAGATTAGATTGTCAGCTCCTGGGGTCAGGGATGATGGCAGTGATACATTGTGTGATATAGAGATTAGATTGTCAGCTCCTGGGGTCAGGGATGATGGGAGTGATACATTGTGTGTGTGATATAGAGATTAGATTGTCAGCTCCTGGGGTCAGGGATGATGGGAGTGATACATTGTGTGTGATATAGAGATTAGATTGTCAGCTCCTGGGGTCAGGGATGATGGGGGTGATACATTGTGTGTGATATAGAGATTAGATTGTCAGCTCCTGGGATCAGGGATGATGGGAGTGATACATTGTGTGTGATATAGAGATTAGATTGTCAGCTCCTGGGGTCAGGGATGATGGGAGTGATACATTGTGTGTGATATGGAGATTAGATTGTCAGCTCCTGGGGTCAGGGATGATGGGAGTGATACATTGTGTGTGATATAGAGATTAGATTGTCAGCTCCTGGGGTCAGGGATGATGGGAGTGATACATTGTGTGTGATATAGAGATTAGATTGTCAGCTCCTGGGGTCAGGGATGATGGGAGTGATACATTGTGTGTGATATAGAGATTAGATTGTCAGCTCCTGGGGTCAGGGATGATGGGGGTGATACATTGTGTGTGATATAGAGATTAGATTGTCAGCTCCTGGGATCAGGGATGATGGGAGTGATACATTGTGTGTGATATAGAGATTAGATTGTCAGCTCCTGGGGTCAGGGATGATGGGAGTGATACATTGTGTGTGATATGGAGATTAGATTGTCAGCTCCTGGGGTCAGGGATGATGGGAGTGATACATTGTGTGTGATATAGAGATTAGATTGTCAGCTCCTGGGGTCAGGGATGATGGGAGTGATACATTGTGTGTGATATAGAGATTAGAGTGTCAGCTCCTGGGGTCAGGGATGATGGGAGTGATACATTGTGTGTGATATAGAGATTAGATTGTCAGCTCCTGGGGTCAGGGATGATGGGAGTGATACATTGTGTGATATAGAGATTAGATTGTCAGCTCCTGGGGTCAGGGATGATGGGAGTGATACATTGTGTGTGATATAGAGATTAGATTGTCAGCTCCTGGGGTCAGGGATGATGGGAGTGATACATTGTGTGTGATATAGAGATTAGATTGTCAGCTCCTGGGGTCAGGGATGATGGGAGGGATACATTGTGTGTGATATAGAGATTAGAGTGTCAGCTCCTGGGGTCAGGGATGATGGGAGTGATACATTGTGTGATATAGAGATTAGATTGTCAGCTCCTGGGTCAGGGATGATGGGAGTGATACATTGTGTGTGATATAGAGATTAGATTGTCAGCTCCTGGGTCAGGGATGATGGGAGTGATACATTGTGTGATATAGAGATTAGATTGTCAGCTCCTGGGTCAGGGATGATGGGAGTGATACATTGTGTGTGATATAGAGATTAGATTGTCAGCTCCTGGGGTCAGGGATGATGGGAGTGATACATTGTGTTTGTGATATAGAGATTAGAGTGTCAGCTCCTGGGGTCAGGGATGATGGGAGTGATACATTGTGTGTGATATAGAGATTAGATTGTCAGCTCCTGGGGTCAGGGTTGATGGGAGTGATACATTGTGTGTGATATAGAGATTAGAGTGTCAGCTCCTGGGGTCAGGGATGATGGCAGTGATACATTGTGTGTGATATAGAGATTAGATTGTCAGCTCCTGGGGTCAGGGATGATGGGAGTGATACATTGTGTGTGATATAGAGATTAGATTGTCAGCTCCTGGGGTCAGGGATGATGGGAGTGATACATTGTGTGATATAGAGATTAGATTGTCAGCTCCTGGGGTCAGGGATGATGGGAGTGATACATTGTGTGATATAGAGATTAGATTGTCAGCTCCTGGGGTCAGGGATGATGGGAGTGATGTGTGGTTTCCCTTCTCTTCCAGGACTCTGCTCCCTTCGCCGCCTGTACTCTGATCCTTCTGATGAGCTGCTCTCTCTTCCCCGGCTCCGGGGGTCTCCCGCAGGTAGGAGGACTCCCATCATCCATCGCTCTCCCTCTGCTGCCGCCTTCTAATCTCTTTCCATTGTTTTTTTCCTCTGTAAAGAGTCATTTCCAAAGACGAAACTGGACCCCGCAGGCCATGCTGTACCTGAAGGGGGCGCGTGAGTGAGGCTTCTCTGCATGCACATACGTACCTGACATGGATATAGGGGTTACCTATAGAGAATCGCATGTTGTGTCACTTATAGCCTATACCGTACCTATATACTTTACCTATATACTTTACCTATATACCGTACCTATATACCATACCTATATACTTTACCTATATACTTTACCTATATACCGTACCTATATACCATACCTATATACTTTACCTATATACTTTACCTATATACCATACCTATATACTTTACCTATATACTTTACCTATATACCGTACCTATATACCATACCTATATACTTTACCTATATACTTTACCTATATACCGTACCTATATACCATACCTATATACTTTACCTATATACTTTACCTATATACCGTACCTATATACTTTACCTATATACTTTACCTATATACCGTACCTATATACCATACCTATATACTTTACCTATATACTTTACCTATATACCATACCTATATACTTTACCTATATACTTTACCTATATACCGTACCTATATACCATACCTATATACTTTACCTATATACTTTACCTATATACCGTACCTATATACTTTACCTATATACTTTACCTATATACTTTACCTATATACCGTACCTATATACTTTACCTATATACTTTACCTATATACTTTACCTATATACCGTACCTATATACTTTACCTATATACCGTACCTAAATACTTTACCCATATACTTTACCTATATACTTTACCTATATACTTTACCTATATACTTTACCTATATACCGTACCTAAATACTTTACCTATATACCGTACCTAAATACTTTACCTATATACTTTACCTATATACTTTACCTATATACTTTACCTATATACTTTACCCATATACTTTACCTATATACCATACCTATATACTTTACCTATATACTTTACCTATATACCGTACCTAAATACTTTACCTATATACTTTACCTATATACCATACCTATATACTTTACCTATATACTTTACCTATATACCGTACCTAAATACTTTACCTATATACTTTACCTATATACTTTACCTATATACTGTACCTATATACTGTATATATATATATATATATATATATATATATATATGTCTGTGTGTTTATATTACTTTGTATTTTTCTAGAAGGCCGTCGCTTTATCTCAGATGAGAGTCAGAGGAAGGATTTGTACGACCGATTGCAGTTGGGTAATGTCCTCTCCTCTCCTCTAGTAATGTCCTCCTCTCCTCTCCTCTAGTAATGTCCTCCTCTCCTCTCCTCTAGTAATGTCCTCCTCTCCTCTAGTAATGTCCTCCTCTCCTCTCCTCTAGTAATGTCCTCCTCTCCTCTCCTCTAGTAATGTCCTCCTCTCCTCTCCTCTAGTAATGTCCTCTCCTCTAGTAATGTCCTCCTCTCCTCTCCTCTAGTAATGTCCTCCTCTCCTCTAGTAATGTCCTCCTCTCCTCTAGTAATGTCCTCCTCTCCTCTCCTCTAGTAATGTCCTCCTCTCCTCTCCTCTAGTAATGTCCTCCTCTCCTCCCCTCTAGTAATGTCCTCTCCTCTCCTCTAGTAATGTCCTCTCCTCTCCTCTAGTAATGTCCTCCTCTCCTCTAGTAATGTCCTCCTCTCCTCTCCTCTAGTAATGTCCTCCTCTCCTCTAGTAATGTCCTCCTCTCCTCTCCTCTAGTAATGTCCTCCTCTCCTCTAGTAATGTCCTCCTCTCCTCTCCTCTAGTAATGTCCTCTCCTCTCCTCTAGTAATGTCCTCCTCTCCTCTCCTCTAGTAATGTCCTCCTCTCCTCTAGTAATGTCCTCCTCTCCTCTAGTAATGTCCTCCTCTCCTCTCCTCTAGTAATGTCCTCCTCTCCTCTCCTCTAGTAATGTCCTCCTCTCCTCTAGTAATGTCCTCCTCTCCTCTAGTAATGTCCTCCTCTCCTCTCCTCTAGTAATGTCCTCCTCTCCTCTAGTAATGTCCTCCTCTCCTCTAGTAATGTCCTCCTCTCCTCTCCTCTAGTAATGTCCTCTCCTCTCCTCTAGTAATGTCCTCCTCTCCTCTAGTAATGTCCTCCTCTCCTCTCCTCTAGTAATGTCCTCCTCTCCTCTAGTAATGTCCTCCTCTCCTCTCCTCTAGTAATGTCCTCCTCTCCTCCCCTCTAGTAATGTCCTCCTCTCCTCTCCTCTAGTAATGTCCTCCTCTCCTTTCCTCTAGTAATGTCCTCTCCTCTCCTCTCCTCTAGTAATGTCCTCCTCTCCTCTCCTCTAGTAATGTCCTCCTCTCCTCTCCTCTAGTAATGTGCTCTCCTCTCCTCTAGTAATGTCCTCTCCTCCCCTCTAGTAATGTCCTCCTCTCCTCTCCTCTAGTAATGTCCTCCTCTCCTCTAGTAATGTCCTCCTCTCCTCTCCTCTAGTAATGTCCTCCTCTCCTCCCCTCTAGTAATGTCCTCCTCTCCTCTCCTCTAGTTATGTCCTCCTCTCCTCCCCTCTAGTAATGTCCTCCTCTCCTCTCCTCTAGTAATGTCCTCCTCTCCTCTAGTAATGTCCTCCTCTCCTCTCCTCTAGTAATGTCCTCCTCTCCTCCCCTCTAGTAATGTCCTCCTCTCCTCCCCTCTAGTAATGTCCTCCTCTCCTCTAGTAATGTCCTCCTCTCCTCCCCTCTAGTAATGTCCTCCTCTCCTCCCCTCTAGTAATGTCCTCCTCTCCTCCCCTCTAGTAATGTCCTCCTCTCCTCTAGTAATGTCCTCCTCTCCTCCCCTCTAGTAATGTCCTCCTCTCCTCCCCTCTAGTAATGTCCTCCTCTCCTCTCCTCTAGTAATGTCCTCCTCTCCTCCCCTCTAGTAATGTCCTCCTCTCCTCTCCTCTAGTAATGTCCTCCTCTCCTCTAGTAATGTCCTCCTCTCCTCCCCTCTAGTAATGTGCTCTCCTCCCCTCTAGTAATGTCCTCCTCTCCTCTCCTCTAGTAATGTCCTCCTCTCCTCTCCTCTAGTAATGTCCTCCTCTCCTCTAGTAATGTCCTCCTCTCCTCTCCTCTAGTAATGTCCTCCTCTCCTCTCCTCTAGTAATGTCCTCCTCTCCTCTAGTAATGTCCTCTCCTCTCCTCCCCTCTAGTAATGTCCTCCTCTCCTCTCCTCTAGTAATGTCCTCCTCTCCTCTCCTCTAGTAATGTCCTCCTCTCCTCCCTCTAGTATTGTCCTCCTCTCCTCTCCTCTAGTAATGTCCTCCTCTCCTCTAGTAATGTCCTCCTCTCCTCTCCTCTAGTAATGTGCTCTCCTCTCCTCTAGTAATGTCCTCCTCTCCTCTCCTCTAGTAATGTGCTCTCCTCTCCTCTAGTAATGTCCTCCTCTCCTCTCCTCTAGTAATGTGCTCTCCTCTCCTCTAGTAATGTCCTCCTCTCCTCTCCTCTAGTAATGTGCTCTCCTCTCCTCTAGTAATGTCCTCTCCTCCCCTCTAGTAATGTCCTCCTCTCCTCTCCTCTAGTAATGTCCTCCTCTCCTCTCCTCTAGTAATGTGCTCTCCTCCCCTCTAGTAATGTCCTCCTCTCCTCCCCTCTAGTAATGTCCTCCTCTCCTCTCCTCTAGTAATGTCCTCCTCTCCTCCCCTCTAGTAATGTCCTCCTCTCCTCTCCTCTAGTAATGTCCTCCTCTCCTCTAGTAATGTCCTCCTCTCCTCTCCTCTAGTAATGTGCTCTCCTCCCCTCTAGTAATGTCCTCCTCTCCTCCCCTCTAGTAATGTCCTCCTCTCCTCCCCTCTAGTAATGTCCTCCTCTCCTCTAGTAATGTCCTCCTCTCCTCCCTCTAGTAATGTCCTCCTCTCCTCCCCTCTAGTAATGTCCTCCTCTCCTCTCCTCTAGTAATGTCCTCCTCTCCTCCCCTCTAGTAATGTCCTCCTCTCCTCTCCTCTAGTAATGTCCTCCTCTCCTCTAGTAATGTCCTCCTCTCCTCTCCTCTAGTAATGTCCTCCTCTCCTCTCCTCTCCTCTAGTAATGTCCTCTCCTCTCCTCCCCTCTAGTAATGTCCTCCTCTCCTCTAGTAATGTCCTCCTCTCCTCTCCTCTAGTAATGTCCTCTTCTCCTCTCCTCTAGTAATGTCCTCCTCTCCTCTCCTCTAGTAATGTCCTCCTCTCCTCTAGTAATGTCCTCCTCTCCTCTCCTCTAGTAATGTGCTCTCCTCTCCTCCCCTCTAGTAATGTCCTCTCCTCTCCTCCCCTCTAGTAATGTCCTCCTCTCCTCTCCTCTCCTCTAGTAATGTCCTCCTCTCCTCTCCTCTAGTAATGTCCTCTCCTCTCCTCTAGTAATGTCCTTCTCTCCTCTCCTCTAGTAATGTCCTCCTCTCCTCTAGTAATGTCCTCCTCTCCTCTCCTCTAGTAATGTCCTCCTCCCCTATAGTAATGTCCTCCTCTCCTCTCCTCTAGTAATGTCCTCCTCTCCTCTAGTAATGTCCTCCTCTCCTCCCCTCTAGTAATGTCCTCCTCTCCTCTAGTAATGTCCTCTCCTCTCCTCTAGTAATGTCCTCCTCTCCTCCCCTCTAGTAATGTCCTCCTCTCCTCTCCTCTAGTAATGTCCTCCTCTCCTCTCCTCTAGTAATGTCCTCTCCTCTCCTCTAGTAATGTCCTCCTCTCCTCTCCTCTAGTAATGTCTTCCTCTCCTCTAGTAATGTCCTCTCCTCCCCTCTAGTAATGTCCTCCTCTCCTCCCCTCTAGTAATGTCCTCTCCTCCCCTCTAGTAATGTCCTCCTCTCCTCTCCTCTAGTAATGTCCTCCTCTCCTCTAGTAATGTCCTCCTCTCCTCTCCTCTAGTAATGTCCTCTCCTCTCCTCTACTTTCCTCTCCTCTAGTAATGTCCTCTCCTCTCCTCTAGTAATGTCCTCCTCTCCTCTCCTCTAGTAATGTCCTCCTCTCCTCCCCTCTAGTAATGTCCTCCTCTCCTCTCCTCTAGTAATGTCCTCCTCTCCTCTCCTCTCCTCTTCTCTCCTCTCCTCTTCTCTCCTCTAGTAATGTCCTCCTCTCCTCTCCTCTTCTCTCCTCTCCTCTTCTCTCCTCTAGTAATGTCCTCCTCTCCTCCCCTCTAGTAATGTCCTCTCCTCTCCTCTAGTAATGTCCTCCTCTCCTCTAGTAATGTCCTCTCCTCTCCTCTAGTAATGTCCTCTCCTCTCCTCTAGTAATGTCCTCCTCTCCTCTAGTAATGTCCTCCTCTCCTCTAGTAATGTCCTCTCCTCTCCTCTCCTCTCCTCTACTTTCCTCTCCTCTAGTAATGTCCTCTCCTCTAGTAATGTCCTCCTCTCCTCCCCTCTAGTAATGTCCTCCTCTCCTCTCCTCTCCTCTAGTAATGTCCTCCTCTCCTCTCCTCTCCTCTCCTCTAGTAATGTCCTCCTCTCCTCTAGTAATGTCCTCCTCTCCTCTAGTAATGTCCTCCTCTCCTCTAGTAATGTCCTCTCCTCTCCTCTAGTAATGTCCTCCTCTCCTCTACTTTCCTCTCCTCTAGTAATGTCCTCCTCTCCTCTAGTAATGTCCTCCTCTCCTCTCCTCTAGTAATGTCCTCCTCTCCTCTCCTCTAGTAATGTCCTCCTCTCCTCTAGTAATGTCCTCTCCTTTCCTCTAGTAATGTCCTCCTCTCCTCTCCTCTAGTAATGTCCTCCTCTCCTCTAGTAATGTCCTCTCCTCTCCTCTAGTAATGTCCTCCTCTCCTCTCCTCGATTATTGTCCTCTCCTCTAGTAATGTCCTCCTCTCCTCTCCTCTCCTCTAGTAATGTCCTCCTCTCCTCTCCTCTAGTAATGTCCTCCTCTCCTCTAGTAATGTCCTCCTCTCCTCTAGTAATGTCCTCCTCTCCTCTCCTCTAGTAATGTCCTCCTCTCCTCTCCTCTAGTAATGTCCTCCTCTCCTCTCCTCTAGTAATGTCCTCCTCTCCTCTAGTAATGTCCTCCTCTCCTCTAGTAATGTCCTCCTCTCCTCTAGTAATGTCCTCTCCTCTACTTTCCTCTCCTCTAGTAATGTCCTCTCCTCTAGTAATGTCCTCCTCTCCTCCCCTCTAGTAATGTCCTCCTCTCCTCTCCTCTCCTCTCCTGTCCTCTCCTCTCCTCTCCTCTAGTAATGTCCACCTCTCCTCTCCTCTCCTGTCCTCTCCTCTCCTCTCCTCTAGTAATGTCCACCTCTCCTCTCCTCTAGTAATGTCCTCCTCTCCTCTCCTCTAGTAATGTCCTCCTCTCCTCTAGTAATGTCCTCTCCTCTCCTCTAGTAATGTCCTCCTCTCCTCTACTTTCCTCTCCTCTAGTAATGTCCTCCTCTCCTCTAGTAATGTCCTCCTCTCCTCTCCTCTAGTAATGTCCTCCTCTCCTCTCCTCTCCTCTAGTAATGTCCTCCTCACCTCTCCTCTAGTAATGTCCTCTCCTTTCCTCTAGTAATGTCCTCCTCTCCTCTAGTAATGTCCTCCTCTCCTCTAGTAATGTCCTCCTCTCCTCTAATAATGTCCTCCTCTCCTCTCCTCTAGTAATGTCCTCCTCTCCTCGATTAATGTCCTCTCCTCTAGTAATGTCCTCTCCTCTAGTAATGTCCTCCTCTCCTCTCCTCTAGTAATGTCCTCCTCTCCTCTCCTCTAGTAATGTCCTCTCCTTTCCTCTAGTAATGTCCTCCTCTCCTCTAGTAATGTCCTCCTCTCCTCTCCTCTCCTCTAGTAATGTCCTCCTCTCCTCTCCTCTAGTAATGTCCTCTCCTCTCCTCTAGTAATGTCCTCCTCTCCTCTTCTCTCCTCTCCTGTTCTCTCCTCTACTCTAGTAATGTCCTCCTCTCCTCTCCTCTAGTAATGTCCTCCTCTCCTCTAGTAATGTCCTCTCCTCTGCTCTAGTAATGTCCTCTCCTCTCCTCTAGTAATGTCCTCCTCTCCTCTCCTCTAGTAATGTCCTCCTCTCCTCTAGTAATGTCCTCTCCTCTCCTCTCCTCTCCTCTAGTAATGTCCTCCTCTCCTCTCCTCTAGTAATGTCCTCTCCTCTCCTCTAGTAATGTCCTCCTCTCCTCTTCTCTCCTCTCCTCTTCTCTCCTCTACTCTAGTAATGTCCTCCTCTCCTCTAGAAATGTCCTCCTCTCCTCTTCTCTCCTCTCCTCTCCTCTTCTCTCCTCTACTCTAGTAATGTCCTCCTCTCCTCTAGTAATGTCCTCTCCTCTTCCCTAGTAATGTCCTCCTCTCCTCTCCTCTAGAATGTCCTCTCCTCTCCTCTAGTAATGTCCTCTCCTTTCCTCTAGTAATGTCCTCCTCTCCTCCCCTCTAGTAATGTCCTCCTCTCCTCTCCTCTAGTAATGTCCTCCTCTCCTCTAGTAATGTCCTCTCCTCTCCTCTAGTAATGTCCTCTCCTCTCCTCTAGTAATGTCCTCCTCTCCTCTCTGTAGAATGTCCTCTCCTCTCCTCTAGTAATGTCCTCTCCTTTCCTCTAGTAATGTCCTCCTCTCCTCCCCTCTAGTAATGTCCTCCTCTCCTCTCCTCTAGTAATGTCCTCTCCTCTCCTCTAGTAATGTCCTCTCCTCTCCTCTAGTAATGTCCTCCTCTCCTCTTCTCTCCTCACCTCTTCTCTCCTCTACTCTAGTAATGTCCTCCTCTCCTCTACTCTAGTAATGTCCTCCTCTCCTCTAGTAATGTCCTCTCCTCCCCTCTAGTAATGTCCGCTCCTCTCCTCTAGTAATGTCCTCCTA